>NW_019249088.1:19377-49517 GCF_002742605.1 Olea europaea var. sylvestris | reverse complement strand
TGAGGAGAAAAGAGACTCAATGTGTACATGAAAAGAGCAAAAAGATTAACCTAATTCAAATATACAACATGAATTCTGACAGTACAGTGCAATATATAGTTAGATTTCAATCGGGCAGTGTAGTTCATTTTAATCGGCCCATGGGCTAAGAGCACCCGATCGACGGGCCTTTCAACAGTTGGCACTCAATACGAGTAAAGTCCACGTTGGGCCCAGGCGAGCCCAATCAAAATATTGATTCCCAAAAAACTTCAACCAGCCGTGATTGAAGCTCAACCATGGCGGATTGTGATGTTTCTGCGCCATCCACATTCACAACTACAAATCAACAGTGAAAAAATCATCTGAAAGGGACCCATCAAATGGGTATCTGGGGATCCATTTTTCTGTTGTTTCTAATACTAATTTCCACATATGAATCCTTCGCAAAAGAAGGATCGGCAGAAGAACTGAATGAAGAGTTCACAGAAGGACTACTATTGAGGCCATTACCCGATAGAAAAGTTCTGGCTCATTTTCACTTTCAGAGCAGTGTGCCACCTACTCGAACCTATGGCCGCCACCACCATCTCTTCCCCAAATCAATTTATCAACTGGTAAAATATGTTACATGTATTTAGTGTACGGGGCAAAAATATTTGAGCAGATTTTTCTAGTGTTTATTGCTTATCAATGAAATTCTGTCTTCTCTTGAGTCGTTTTAAGCAATATCCTAGAGTGATAAAATTTGGATTTTATTTGATTGAAGATTTTTAATCGAACGGAAAAAACTACGTGCATTTCATAGATTTTAGCTTGGTGTTGATTTTGGCATTTGGTTTTTGATTGTTTCATTAATGCTTAGTTGGAATTTGGTTTTATTAAAATTGCATCTGATTCTTTAGGATACATGGCTCGTGATTAGTTTAACAAAGGGCCCCTCCTTTCAATGTACTTGCAGTTAGTAGTTGTGAGTTTTCAAATTGAAAAATGGCAGAAAGATGGTAAAGAAGAAGAGATAGGAAACTGTGTATTATATCTCTTGAATTATGTTGAATATACAAGATGGGCCAAATATATACACGTAATCGAATGCTTTAGAAGAATGATACTAACAGATTTAGAATAATTCTAACAATCCTAACAAACTTACAGAAGACCAATTTGTCCTACATATTTACAGCATGGAAAATGATAAATGAGCTGGCCCTTTTTTATCAGCTTGCTGGGTCGGCACCTGCTGACTCTTCATGACTCAACAATATTTATGCACAGTTGTTAATCTGGATTGACAAAAACTTGACGAGTTAATGTTTCTGTTCGAAGAACAGGGAGATAACGTATCAGGTGACATAGTTCTTTCATATTAATGAGGGAGAAGTAGTTAACGTGTGGCAGTAAGAAATTAAAATGAGTGAAATCACATCTGCATTATTTGAGCATTTGTTGTTCTTTATCTAATCACCTAAACCCTTAATCAATGGATATCCTTCCTTAATTATTGGGTAAGTAAATAAGTTGCGGATGTATTTCCAAATCTGAAACACTTTATATTTCCATATGGAAAACATTGGAACACAGGAATATCCGTCATTCTGTCTGAATGAGAATTATGATTTGCATACGTGAAGAATTAATATATTAAATTTTTGAGAAGGAACAAAGGCACAAAGCCTGATCCTAGATCAAGCAGTAGAAATGAGCCTTTCATGTTGTGGAAACAGTGATCAACGGAAGTTAGTCCAATAGTAAAAGGATAAAACCCATGAATAATTATTACTTTAGGGCCTAGGGTGCTTGCAACCATAGATTTGTCTGTGGAGGTGCGAGGTGAATTATGAATCTGTAGCTGGCTATTACTTGGTTTTGGTGGACTTTGAATTTTAATTTTTTCGTCATAACATGCACTACCACATTGGATATTTGCAAGCTAGTAGGGGATGTAGTAGATCAACAAAGAAGTCAAACTAGTTCAAGTAAATCATGTCTGGTAGAAACAAGTGAGACACACTTTTTGTTTGGCTTTCCATAAACTATAGGGAGAAAATTTAACTAAACTCAAGGAGCATTATCTCGTAGTTATCTAGACTCGACCAAATGGATCCTGAGTTTCCTCTTCACTCAATCAAGGTCACGTGATAGAATGAAAAGGTGAATTTTAATTTAATGCATGTGATATTACGTACGCGTTAATACTAGTTTCATCATTTTCTTAACTTAGTCTTGACTTCTTTTAGATTCCTTGGCTTAAAATGCCCAAATCATCTTAATACTAGTTTCATCATTTTCTTAACTTAGTCTTGACTTCTTTTAGATTCCTTGGCTTAAAATGCCCAAATCATCTCAAGTGTTTCTCCTCAAGTTATATTCAATTGATGATACATTAACCAACTCACCATGACCAATGCAGTCATTTCTGATTTTATTCCTTCTTGTTTTAGTGAAATTTCTATAATTATTCTCTTCCTGAAATACTTCAGCCCAATATTTAGCACCATATAACATTGTGGCATTGCAGTCCTACATAACTAAATATTCGTGAGACCATGCTTGTAATAGGGGATATCTATGACATTGCTCACTTATTCGTTCCCCAGAATTTAAGCTAACCTACAAGCGTGGTCTCACTTTGGTTCATGTATAGATACTCATGGAACCTGTCAGCTGGTTTTCAGCCTTCTTTACCTTTTGGTCATTTTACGTAACTCAACTATGATTTTATTACAAGTGCATTCTTAATTAACTGGATTATGTTTATATATATATATGGAAAGGGATGCAATTAATAAACAAGCTGAATTTCATCACAGATATATTGGCAAGAGATAACGGACAAATTTTGATCTCTACATCAGCGTATAGAAATATATAAAGAAATAAGTGAGTTCTTTTTGAATCTGCATAACCTAGACTACTGTTTGGAATAAAATTACGAGTTATAACTAGCTATGATTCAGATATCCTGTATCGAAACTCTATCACTGATTCAAAAAATGTGATTGGGCAAAGCATATTAATTTTGGAAAAAAGTATGTGAAGATTTTTAAAGTTAAAAAGAAAAAGTAAAAATTTGCAGTACAGAAGGCAAAATTAAAAGAATATGTAAGTTATATGCCAATTATTATGTTCAAAATTGTGAAGTTTCACGATCGCAAGTATTTGGCGATATAGACATTGAATCACGTACAATCTTGTTAGAGAGAATCACTTCAAATCTCATGGAGAGTGTGTGAATTCTGGCAAGTCTGGTCCACCACAACTTCGCTATTGAAAGTGTACCATATTCTTGCGATGAAAGCACTGATATGCAGTAGGCTGGGGGTATTGTCTTTCTGAGTCACTCTATAATCACCCTTGGTTGTTTCTTTTACCATTTTTTATCGTCTGTTAAGATTGAAGCCATATGATTCTTCTTTGTTTTATGTATGTCCTTTTTTTCTGTGCGGAGCATGGAGCAGATAAATCTGCTAGGTTAGTTGTTATACTGGCATGGCTTTGTTTACTTTGAGGTTGGAGCTGTTTGGTTTCAATGATCTGAGATACTATAGGATTTGGTAGTGTAACATATTTGCAGAAATGCTAGTAGTCTTTTCATGGATTTTATGGATAATCTGTTTTGTCCTTAGGAAGGGCTCTGGGTTAACTATTTATGGGGAATATTGCATTCTTATTAGATATTCTTTTTGATGCATTCTTGTTATTAAAATACTCAATACTGCTTAAAAGATTAATTGGATCTTTTTTGTTGGATTGTTGGGTTTTGTTGTTCAGTGCACTCTGAATTCATGACTGACAATCTCATGGTTGCACGATCAGATTAACAAATTCAGAGTCCGGGAGATGGAGTTATCTTTCACCCAAGGTCGATGGAATTATGAACGCTGGGGTGGATATGATCCCATATCAAGTAGCAATGCAAAGCCTCCTGGAGTTGAGTTGTGGGCTATTTTTGACGTTCCCTTAGATCAGGTTGATGCGTCATGGAAAAATTTGACCCATGCTCTTTCAGGGCTCTTTTGTGCTTCAATCAACTTCCTGGAACATTCAACTAGTTACTCTGCACCTCAGTGGAGCTTTCGTTCATTTGCAGGCAAATTACGTTATGGAACACTTCCCCGTGAAGCTGTTTGCACTGAAAATCTCACTCCCTGGTTGAAGTTGCTTCCTTGCCGAGACAAAGCTGGGATTTCTGCACTAATGGATAGGCCTTCTATATACAGAGGATATTATCATTCTCAGCGGCTCCATTTTACTTCAGACGAATATGATACGGCTAAATCTAATTCTGGTATAATGCTTGAACAAACGCTTACAGTTGTTCTTCAACCAAACACTTTAGGGGCCAGAGCAATGGTTTCTGGTAAAACATTACAACCAAGTTGGTCCCTGAGTTCATTGTTTGGCAGGAAAGTCCATGGAAAATGTTCCGTATCAAAGTCTAGTAATGTGTATGTTCAGTTTGAGCAGAACCTACTATCTGAATTGAAGGAAGTATGGAAGGAAAGTGAAGAATCGGAGCGTGGAATTCTTACTCATAACAACCTTTGGACTAACCCGATTTTTGAAATGTCAGCTTCCCCCCACAGGATAGTAAAAGAAGTAGGGAACTCGCAACAAGAGGATTCCTCAATTCTATATGAATTTTCGGTTGAGGATTTCAATGATTCAGAACCATTTGATTTGGGTTTAAAGTGGAAGCTTCCTGTAGCCTGGTCATGTCAGCAAGCACCTTTACGTGCTAGTAGGTTCTTAATGGGAAGTGGGAATGAGAGGGGCGCCATAGCAATCTCTTTGAAATCTTCTGGTAACAACAATACACAAAGAGTTGGTTGCAGCGAGAATGGATCTCAGTTAAGGATTGATATTTTCCAAGTGGTGCCTTGGTAT
This sequence comes from Olea europaea var. sylvestris, assembly GCF_002742605.1. NCBI lineage: Eukaryota > Viridiplantae > Streptophyta > Magnoliopsida > Lamiales > Oleaceae > Olea > Olea europaea. The sequence goes on along the minus strand of NW_019249088.1, from coordinate 44,651 downwards.
GTCAAGGTCTATTATCATACACTGAAGGTATTCATAGATGGAGAACTTCAGTCTACAATGGAAAACATAGAAAAGATGCATATTTCGTCTTCTGAAGACAAGGTCTCTCCCGGAGTAATGGAAATGATCTTGAGATTACCCTGTGGTGTTAAAACAGCTGCATTAACACTGGAGTTTGATAAGGTAAAACATTTTGATTTGGGTGGTATTGTTACTTTTTAGTTACCAAATCATGCTAAAATCAGCTTTTTGATTGCTGTTCATGAACAACCAATAAATACATGGAGAAAATAAGAGCAGCATTGTACTTTAAAATATGAATTTTAGTCCATTTGTTCATAATTTAGATGGTTAAACTTGATGACCAAGTTTTTTGAGGGATGAAGAATGGAATAGTTGTGCAAGTGACTTGCAAATTTTATCTAGGCATCTGTGACATAAATATTGATTTACTTGAGATGCTAACATTTATAAAATCTAGAGCTGATATCTGTACATTGTGGGTTCAATTATATGCAAAGCAACTTTTTGCTAATAACTGAAGTCTTGTTAATTCCATATCCTTGTTTAGGAGGGACTTGAGTGTGCAGCCAATTCAAATTCTGCGTACTTCTCAAAAGGGCCAGTTCAAATCCAGCCACTTTTAAGGCATTGGTCACTACTGGCCTCAAAAACTAACATTGGAAAACTGTTCTGCTGTAAGATAAAATAATAATAATAATTGGGAAAGAAGTTTGCTGTATGGAAAGACACTGTATTGTATAAAGACAACTAAAAGAATATCTTTTATAGATTGCTTGGATTCCCTTGCTTTATGATCTATTCTAATTTGTAGCCGTTTGCTAAATTGCATTTTTGTCTAAATTCTACTCATTCAATATTACATATATTTTTCCGAAGTTGGGATCTAGGACATTGGTTGTTTTCTTTATTTGGACATCGTTGGCACATAACTTTTAGGGCCATTTGGCATGGCTTTTGAGACTCAAAAACAGATTTTAGATCCGCTTGGCTAATTTTATGCAAGTGTTTTTGCCATTAAAAGAGCTTTTAGAGGAGGCTGATTCAATGTAGCTTCTTCTAGAAGCACTTGTGAGATAGGAAGTACATTTAAAAATTAGTTTTCAAACAAAAATTAAAGTAGCTTCCTCCAAAATCTTTTCTGCCGAAAGTAAAAACCATGCCAAGTGGGCCCTTAATATGTTTTGAGCAATTAATACTACTTTTTTTTAGCCTTTTTACTTCTTTGTTGTTTGAACAGGGCTTTCTGCATATAGATGAATATCCTCCAGATGCTAACCAGGGATTTGACATTCCATCAGCTGTAGTAAGCTTTACCGACTTCCAAGCAAGCATAGGTTTTGAAGATAATTTTTTGAACAAGTTGCCAATATTAAATGAATTACAGGTATCGAAACAAGCAATCCCAATGGCTCTAATCTAATTTATTTTTCTCTTTATTCACTGTCTTAACTATTTACATAATCAGGAAAGAAAGCATGTTATCTGTTACACAGAAGTGCTACTTGTGCCATTGACGACCCCTGATTTTAGCATGCCTTACAATGTCATCACAATTACGTGCACGGTTTTTGCTTTATATTTTGGATCACTGCTCAATGCACTACGAAGGCGTGTTGGCGAGGAAGAAAGGCTTTTGAAAAGCAAAGGTGATATTAAGTAGCATTGAATCATTGATACTGTACAAACTTGATTATTGATATGCTCTGCATTAACGACCTTTCTTGTAAAAACCATTAGAATAACGTTATTTTCTTACTTCTGTCACACTCATATAGATGCTACCACCATCAATTACTGAATGAGTGTACACGACTTGTATTATAGCGAATATGCAACTCTAATTTTTGTTAGATTGAGAGTATAATTACGAAGATTTAGGATGCTGGATTTTCTGCCTAATTATTAAGTGTCTTGTTAGGACAGAAGGCCTGTAAACCGATCTTTAGATATTTGACAGTGGTCTGATAAATGGGAAGCAGCAGTCTAAAATATCAATAAACTGGATCACAAATTTTTTCATGATCCAAATATGAGAATTATTAAGATGGACCTGATTATGTAACTGTAAAATGATCCAGGGAGAAACATTAAATCTATGCTGTAATTACTATAGCTTGTTGTGCATCATCACATGAACTACCATTAACTTTGAATTCTTTTGTCTTCAGCTGCCTATAGATAAAATTTTCAACTGTATGGTAGCATTTGCAGTCTTAACCACAGGTCTATACTGGTCTATGTCTGACTTTACCTCATGCGAAGATATATTCTCGTTTATCAAATAAATCCTCCATTTTCTTCTCTAGTTCCCTATTCAAGATTGCAAAACTACACTATAAAATCATGAGAATTTACTGTTATTAGGCAATGTCCTGGTAATAGTTTGTTTTCCTTCAAAGATTACAGACTGGTGCTGAATTCTGCTGTTTATTGATGTATGAAAGATCTATTCATATGAGTGTGCTCTGTCGTCCATCTTCACGTGTGCTAATTTTTTTTGCTTGCAGCTGCGAAGAAGAGAGGCCCATTGACCTCGATTCTATCCAAGTTGTTTGCTAAGTTGACTGGAAGGCCAATCAAGCCTCCGGAGACACCATCAGCTTCACCGTCCTCCATAAATTATAAGGTAATTGTGAAAGTTATCTTGGTAGCTGGTATGGCTGTTGGATGGCAATATTATTTCAGATGAACACATCAGAGCAAGCTTGAGAAGCATTTTTCTCTGTACAATGTGTACTGAAAACACGACAAAACTAGGATTAGTTAAAAAGAGTGATTTTACCTTTGTTTTATATTTTGTGCTGTATGATTTAGATGAAAGTTCCACTCTTTGAAGTGTTGTAACTGGCCACAAAAGGGGTTTTATCTCTTTCTTTGTTCTTTTTTCCCTTTCTATAGCAAAAAAAACTGCTATCTATTTCTTTTGCTTATTCAATGGCATTACCGAAGCAACTGATGATGGAGATCAGAGCCCTATGGACATTGAAGGGAGCTTAGCAGACTACAAAAGAATCAACATTCCACTATGGATACACGTGTAAAGTAGTGTATAAATGGTTTTCACGAGCATCTGAAAATTTTAGACGGGATAATTCTCATGTAGTATAAGAGTCACTAGAAGTAGATTCAAGTCTTTGCTGTTGATCTGTGAAGAATTGTGCACGGTAAATTCTTGATTAAAAAAAAAAAAAAAAAAAAAGAGAAATCTCGTAGGCATAGATGTTAGAGGTGGGTTTAGACCGAACAATCATGTTACTTTTACGGTCATGGATGACAACCTTTATTGACATCATTAAATCCAACAATTTTTAAAATTGTTAACTGTTTTTTAAATCATTGATCCTAATTTTGCTGTCTTCAATATTGTACAAATAGCTTCGTTCTTAGCTGAATAAGGAAGGATCAGAAAATCCAAAAAATGATTTAAAAAAATAAAAATCTTCTTTATCCAGACCCTCTGCCTGCTAGTGTAATTGAGTCCGTGTTTGAGTCATATTATTGGAATGAAAATGTATTTTTGAATGATGTATTAATGAGAAATGTGTGGTTAAGAAAAAATTTAAGATTATTATATATCATTGAAAAATATATTGTTGAAATGATATCAAATTATTGTTAAAAAATGTATTTTTTTCCAAATAACATGACTCAAACAGTGTCTAAATTGGCTTGCTTCCAGCGGCAGGGTGGAGAGTTCGATTCCTGGTGGGAACCTGCGGCCAAAAATTTGGTATGGAGCAATCACTGTGAAGGAGGGTCTCTTGTGCGCAGAAGTGTACAGTCAATGGGGGAACCTGTGATCCAATTGAGACATATCCCGCGATTTACCCCCTCCAAGGTTCTAGGGGTATAGGTCTTGGAGGTTCAGAATTTAATCTGGTGTAAGCTGAGATACCTGGATATAAAAAAAAAAAAAAAACAGTGTCTAAATTGTTTTACGCTTAGCTAAACATGTCAGCTGGCAGGGCACTTTTGCACTTTTTCCTTCAAATCTCTCAGAAGTACACAGAAAAAGGTCAAAAATCGGCATCTGCAAACTTTCAATGGCGGTCTTTTCTGTGACATTCGAGGCATTTCCTCAAGCCCGTGAAGCAAGAACCTCAACTCCATTTATTCCCAAAACTTCCTGTGCCAACTTCTCAGAAAAGTTCATCGTGGGGTAACTTTGTGCGAACAGAAACGATTTGATCTATCTTTCTATTTCACATTTTATAATTTTTGTCATCTGGCCTTCTTTTTATATTTTTATGTCAATATTTTTTGTTAATTTAGGAGATTGTAAAAAACGAGTGTCTAAGCCTCTGTTTCGACTACGTTATGTAACAAAATATGACAGAAAATAAGAAAATAGCAAATAAGCTGAAAAGACGGAAGATTTTTCTATTTGGCCTATTACTATTCATTTTTATTGAAAGGTCTATATTAACCTTAATGAAATGATTCTTTCTATATTGCAACATATATCCTAATATTTTAAACATTTTATCTTCTATTTTGAATATTTGAATAAAAATCTATTTTAATGATCTAATAAATAAGAATAATTTACAACATATATTTCATATTTTCTGATTAAAATGCTATATTCTTCAAATAGTAAATTTATATTTTCTAATTGAGTGATAATATTATTTATTTTTTCTAACATTTTTTCTAATGGATTATCTAATCATTTAATTGTATATTCTGACATTTATTCATAATTATCAATTAATCCCTACAATTCTTTAAGATCTTAAAAAGAGTCATTCTAATTTTAGCAAAAATTTAATAGTTTTACCGTAAGTTTGATCTGAACTTTTATTCTTAGAACCGAGTGACCTTCGAGTTCTGAATTTGCAAACTGCTTCCTTCAACAACCTTCTGCCTTTATGGAATTGTTACTATTTCAGTTACTTGCTCTCACTGTATCAACTTTGAAAAAATAAAATTTTAGACTTCTGTTAAAGAAAAACTTTCTTTTTACTAAAATAAGAATGATATTTTTTATCTGATATTTCAAAAATCTATGGAAATAAAGATTTAAAAACTCATATTCATATCAAAATATTAGAGTTTTATTTCTATCAGAGTTTATACAAGACTTCTATTTGGTATAAAGGGATTTCTAGAAAAACCGATTTTTCAAATTGGGAATGGTTTTTTGAGTGACTTGCTTACAAGTCGAGATTTCAAGATAAGATGATCTTTCCATATAGCAATGTCTCTATTTATACAAGTTTATGAAACTCTATTATATCATTGAGTACATTAGCAAGGCATACTTGACTCTTTATTTTTTTTTCCTTGGACCTACATTTTCACATGTTGCTTCAACTTTTTATCCAAAGAGCATCTTTTTCTATTATTGCTCCTTATCTTCAATGTCCTTATATGCAGCTGTATTATTGTTCTCCATACACCTTTGTCAAATGTATTCTATTATTGTCTTCTTCCTTCATTTCTTCACATGCAATTGGGGCACTCCCTTAACTGGCAGGATTCTTTTATAGTGGTAGGACATCCTGGAAATTGATGTATATCAAATCTTGTAATATAGTCTTTTAAAATTTCTAATTTTTCATATCCTCCATTGGATACCAACATCCAATTTTTATATTGGTATAAGCATGTGAATTTTTTATCCAACAAATTTTTGGCAATGTTGTAAATGACTTTAATTCCAAATGCTTTTCTATGTCTAATCTATGATTTTGTCACTATCGGAACTTTTTTATTATTTTCTGTAACATCAATTTGAAAATTGGCTGCAACATATCCAATTGAGATTATGTGTTCAACTGGATAATAAACAACTCCATCATATTCTGAACTTATTGAATAGAATTTCAAATATATTTTCCTTCCCTTGGCAAATCGGAATACTTCTTTAATGAATATGTCTTCAAATTTTGAAATTTCAATCAAATTTTTTCCTGAATATATCAAATCCATGGTCTGCCATAATTTTTATAAATGAAGGGTCTCTTCCTTCCATAACTGTTATTGTGGAATAAACATTATTTTCCGGAGAAATGAAATATGAATCGCTCATTTTTATTTCATAAGCAATTTTGACTATTTCGACATTTTTTCTTTTTTTCGATCTAAATGGATTTTATCTTCTTGGTCTATGATGCTAATTGTTTTGGTATCCCTTTTATCCCCATCTATCATAACTTTTTTGGTTGAAATGGAATCTCCTTTATTATCAGTTGGTATGTTATCACGTCTGGGTCCACTGCTGCTTCCAGCTGTCTCTGTTTGGTATTGGTTTGGAAAACTCATTTTTGAGCTCTTTGGTATATCTGTCTCAAACAGTATATCTTTTAGTTGTGCTGCAGCATCAACTTGATTTTTGAGTTTTATGGCATATTTATGATGCTCAGTAGTGATATTCAACAGTGTTTTTATATTTGAGTTGAACATCTCTGAGATTTGGGTTGCTCCAGAGTTTATATTTTCTGATTTTTTTTAAGAAAATCTGTCATTTTTTGTATATGTAGTATAGATTGATATAGTTCCATGACCTTGACTTTATCTATCAGCAAATTCTATGTTTCTGCTGAGAAAATCTACAAGACAATTATTAACTCATTTAATATGGATTATATCAAAATTATAAAATGCTAAGTAAGCTTGCCATCTATGGAGCCTTCTGTATTGAGGTTCTGATAGTAATTTATTCCTGACTAATCCTGCAACTTGAAAATTATCAGTTTCAACAATAAATTTTTTGGATAATAAAAATAATGAGAACTTTTTTATTCCTCTAATAATTGCTAGTAATTCTTTTTCATGAATAATATAATTTATTTCTGCTTGGTTAAAAGTTCCACTTGAATATCAACAAAATTTATTTATATCTGTTTTTAATATTGCTATCCAACATTTATCCGAGGCATCAATAATAACAATCAAATTATCTTTTTCATCTGAGAATCTTAATTTTGGTAAATTTTTACATTCTTCTTTTAATGATTTAACTATTTCTATATGTTCTTCATTCCATCCTTTAGTATTTGTTTTTTTAAGTAAACTTGAATTTTATGTCTTTTCTAATTTCTAATAAAAAGTGGAAGGAGGGTCTACTGTTGATGTAATAGTAACTTAATCCAATTTTACTATGCATGATGTCATCATTTTTTATTTTTCATTTTATTTATGTCAAACAAATATTCTTCCACACATCATACCACTAGCATTAAAAAAAAATTAGTAAATATAAACTGCCATGAGCAAAAAAAAAAAAAAAAAAAACCCTCTTCGCACTTGAGCTTTAAAAAAGGAAGAAAAAACTCTCCGCATAGTTCAGAGAGATGGCAAACCATGTGTGGGGAGTTGACAAACTTTTCGTACAGTGCGAAGTAAAAAGAAATTCTCTCCGTATAGTGGGGAGAGATGACAAACACCATGACAAAACTCTCCCCACAGTGTGGAGAGATGACATTCTGTGCGGACACTGTCCTCACAAAGTACAGACTCTCCGTACAGTACGGAGTAAAAAAAGCAAAAAAAAAAACTTCGCACAGTGCGAAGAGTTAGCATAGCAAACTCTCCGTACAGTGCGAAATTAAAAAAAAACTCTCTGCATAGTGAGTGTCACGTGCGTTGCACGAATTTTGTATTTATTATATTTTTATTAGTGTATGAATTTTAGTTTTTTTGAAAGTTTTTAAAGCAATATCTAAAAATATTTTTATGATATAAGAAAATATTTGCAAATTATTTTTATAATTGCATAACAGTAATGTGTCATCTAGAAAAAATATACTTGTATATTTCATACTTGAATAAGAAATATAAGGGATTATACAAATTATTTTGCTTGTATTCTTTAATAGTGTTGATGTGATTGAGTTGAATGTGAAGATTATATTTCTAAATTTTGTGTAATTCAATATTAGAAAATTGAAGATTGAGTACCATATTCATATACATTTATATTTTGTGCTTCATATATATTTAATATTTATTTTATGCTTATATTAAAAAAATAAAAATCTGAAAACTTTTTTGAAATTCGGTTTGGTAAGTGAATGTACGGTATTCTACATTCTCGGTATAAATAAGTGCAAAAATCGGTATATAAAAATAAAGTAAACTGCAAATACGGTAGACAGCATATACGGTATACTGCAAATACAGTAAGGTGAAAATACAGTAAGTTGCAAATATGGTAGGCAACATATATGATAAGGTGCAATACAGTAAGTTATTTGCAAATACGGCAGGCTGCAAAATGAGGTAGGCTGCAAATACGGTAAGCTGCAAAACTGGTAGGCAACATATACGATAAGCTATATATATAATAAGTTGCCTGCAAATACAGTAAGTTGCATATATGAATTTATAATTTGTTATAAATGTATAAAATTTATTTAATATTGAATTTCTTAAGTATTAAATGTGTAATTCAATATTATTATTTTTATAATTGTATTTTCAAGAATTAAAAAAAAGTGGTTATAAAATTGCTAATTTTTAAATGTGATTTTTTGTTGAAGATAGAAATAACTTTTTATGTTATTTGTAAAAAAAAAATTTATTGTAATTTTATTAGCGTAATAAGAAGATTTATTATGCATTTTTATTTTTTACATTTTGTGAAGAATTTTATTTTTGGTGATTGACAAATATTCCTCCACACACGCATCACGCCAACAACATTAAAAAAAAATAATAATTTTAGTATATATAAACTCTATAAAACAAAAAAAAAAAAGACTCCGCAAAGTGTAGAGAAATGACAAACTATCTTTCCGCATAGTGTGGAGAGAAAAACAAAAACTCTTGGGACTTCTTTATATGCAAGTTCTAAGAGGTCTTTTCTCGAACAACTTTTAAGCAATACATTGAACACTTTAATTCCTGGCCTACAACTTGAAAGTATAATTTTATTGAAAATTGTATCATCTTCTAATGTCCAAAAGCTATTATCAAGCAAGTGTAAAATATTGAATTTGGGTCGTACCCTAGAGCCTCCATTTGTGAAAGCAATACCATAGTACTATCAATATCTCATTCTTTACACAACTCACATGTTGTTTCATTGTATGAATCATGAGAAAGCTCTTTTCCAATATCGTAAATATGATTTACATGCTCAGAAATTGAGATGTGGCTGAAATTTAAAGAAGACATAATTGATCTTGAGCAATGTTTTTCGACTCTGTTTCGTTGTATATACGAAAAAATTATAATCTCGAAATTTGACTTGTAATTATGGAATTTGAAAACAACTCTCCACACTATGTTGAGAGTTTTTTTTCTCTGTACTGTGCGAAGAGTTGTTTTTTTTTTAACTCTACACTGTGCGAAGAGTTTGCCAACTCTCCGCACATGGTTCAACTCTCTCCGCACTTTTTTTACCCGCACATGGTTGAACTCTCTACGCACTGTGCGGAGAGTTTTGTCATGGTGCGGACCAACTCTCCGCACTGTGCGAAGAGATTAACTCTCTCTGCACAGTGCGGAGAGTTTTTTTGTTTTGTTTTTTTACTCCGCACTGTGCGAAGAATTTGCCAACTCTCTGCACATGGTTTAACTCTTTCCGCATTTTTTCTCTCCGAAAACCTCTCCGCACCTTTTTATTTTTACTCCACACTTGGTTCAACTCTCTCCGCACCGTGCGGAGAGTTTTTTTTTCAATTTTACAATATTGAATTGCACAAAATTTAGAAATATAATCTTCACATTAAATTCAATCATATCAACATTATTAAAGAATACAAGTAAAATAGTTTATATATTTCTTATTCAAACATGAAATATACAAGCATATTTTTTCTATATAACATACTGCTATGCAATTGTAAAAATAATTTACAATTATTTTCTTATATCATGAAAATATTTTTAGATATTGCTATAAAAACTTTCCAAAAAAACTAAAATTCATACACTAATAAAAATATGATAAATACAAAATTCGTGCAACGCACGTGATAGTGACTAGTCTTAGAAAGATTTTCAATAAATCATTTTGCATAGTTTAAATATCCTAAAAAATTTTATATTTGTTCTTTAGATTTTAATTTATCTGAAAAACTTTCTATCTTTTTGGATATATGAATTTGTAATTTTATTCCTCTTTTATCTATTGATAATCTAAGAAAGTCTATATCTTGTTTTTCTATTATAGATTTCTTTTTAAATAGTACAATTCTTTCTTTTTTACATTCTCTAATAAATTAGATTAAATGATTTCTATGTTCTTCTCTACTATTAGAACATATTAATATATCATCTATATAAACAATTAAAAATTTATTAGACTTTTTAAATATATTATTCATTTTTCTTTGATATATTTGTGGTGCATTTTTTAGACCAAATGACATAACTAACCATTCATATTTTTCTTGAGGTGTGGTAAATGCAGTATATTGTATATTATTTTCTTCCATTTTTATTTGTCAAAATCCTGATTTACAATCAAATTTAGAATAATATTGTTTTCCTTTTGCAAGATTAACACTTCTTTATGTGGTAGAAAGTAACAATCAAATTTAGTATATTTATTTAATTCTTTATAATTTATGATCATTCTAGCTTTTCCTCTAATTTGTTCAGAATGTTTCATAACCCTAAAGGCTGGACTGCTATGAGGTCCATTACTAGGTTTAATAAGTTTTTGTTCTGACAATTCTTTTATATGATTTTTAAATTCTTGTGTATCTTATATAGTATACATCATTGATCTTACTCTTATTATAACATTTTCTGTTAATTCTATTTTAATTTTTGGGTGATATGATTTCAAAAATAACGATGGATTTTCTCCATAAACCTTTTATAGTTGTTCAATGATTTTTTCTATATTCATTTCTATTCCTGTTTTAGAACCTTTTTATATAATATTCTTTTATTTTTTATTTCATTATATATAATTGATTTTTTCTCCCATTTATCACCACGCTAGGCTGGTTGAACTCTATAAGGTTTAAATTCTCTAGGAATTTTTATTAAGTGTCCACAAGGTGTTTGTAACATTATCATATAATTATTTTGTTTATAATATTTAAATTGTTGTATGAAATCATTTCCTAATAATGCCCTTGTTTGAGCCCCATTTTTTGGGTAGAATGAATTTTTAAATAGTGTATTGATGGAAAATGTGTGGTTGAAATGATATCAAAATACTGTTGAAAATGAATTTTTCTAAAAGAATGAGGCTCAAACAAGAGCAATATATCACATTCTAATTTATCATATTTTTAGATTTTATTTATTGTTACTTGTTTACTTCCAATAATTATACTAACTTTATCAGCACTATTAATTATTTTAGTACTTTCTCCTATAACTCCAGTTATTTTTATATTACTATAATTATTCCATGATTTTATTAATTTTTTTAAAATATTGTTATATCACTTCCTGTATCTATTAATATATTTGGTTCATTTATATTTTCTCTTCCATTATAATATTCTCCTTCTATTTTCATATTTCCAACATTCCTATATAGTTTTACTTCTTTTATTTTGTTGATTTCTTCTAATTAGTTTTTATTAGGTATTTTAAAACTTTTTGATCTTTTAATTAATTTTTCATCCTTAAATATAATATTATTAGAACATTCTCTTTCATTTAATTCTGTTATTTCAGGTTTATTTTTTGTTATACTAAATTCATATATTCTTCTGGAATTAAGCTTATTTGTTTATTTGGTTCTATTATTTTACTAATATCTTTACATTCTTTATGAACTTCAATATATGGTTTATTAGAATAAATATTCTCATAATTAAAATTAGTAAATGTATATAAAACTCTATATTCTATAGTCATAATTTGATCACCTGATTGCACGATAACATCTCTATGAAGTTTAAAATGTAGTCCTAATATTTCATTAAAATTTCTATCTTTTAATAATACATAATATTTTGGATAACATGTAAAAATAATTTTTTGATATGCTAAATTTCCTTCTATTATTCCTAAATGACCATCTTTTAAATTTATTATTCTTCATCTTGTAAAGTTATAGTTAATGGTGAATTTATTCCTTATTTAAATAGTGATTTGAATATTATTTGTATTCTTACTAAATAAACATTCTGGATTTTTTCAATTTGTTTTTTACTAATCTTTGTTGATGGTTCTGCAATTGTATTTTTTGTTAAAAGATTTAATTTATGTTATCCATAAGTTGTCCTTACATCTATAGTTTTTTTTTTTATTTTGTGATATTCATTTATTGCTATTCTTTCTCTTTTTCAAATTCTATCAAAGACTTCCTATTTTCCTATTTTTAAGTTTGAAGATAATTTTTACAATTTTCTAAACTTGTTATTATCCAAAGTGGCTGTTAATCCATATCCTTCTATTCCTTCATATTCTTGTATATTTATGTTATTACTTTCTATTTTTTTTCAATTTTTCTATTCAAATCCCGATTCATCCTCTATTTCACTAATATATACTTATTGATTATAGTATTCTTCAATATCTGATATTTTACTTAATTCATCTTTTATTTCTAAATATTTTTTTTGTAATATTCTAACTTTCTTTTTATCACAATCAGGGCTTATATGACCTATTTCTCCACAATTTCAATATTTACATTCGCTTTTATTTTTCTTTTTATTCTTCTGTTGATTATATGAGTTATTTTTTCTTTTGTAATATTTTCTTCTAGGTTTTATATTTTTTTATTTATTAAAATTTCTAAATTTTTTAAACTTTTTATTTTTATATTATATTTTATTAATTATTCTTTCAGGATTACATCCCCATTGCACCATTGCACAGGGGTTTCCATATCACAACGTATTTTAATTAATTTTCCTGATTTTTTCATTAATTGTCTTTATTGACATATATATGCAAGTCTTTCAAATAAAAATTTTATTCATGAACATAAAGTTCTAGGTATTCCAATATTATCTCTAACACGTTTTTCAAATTCTATTTTAAAATACATTCCCCATGAACCTGATAACTTATTATGGTACATGTCTTGGTATATTTCTGGATTTTCATTACTATAAAATTGAACATAATAGTAATTTTTAAATTCACAAGTATATTCTTTAATTTTACACATATCACATATTGTTAAATTTATTAATTTTATTCTAGCATTATCTTTTTCTCTTATTGATTCCCCTTCAACATTTCTTATCCAATTTTCTCCTAAAAATTCATCTGAAATATATTCTACTAATTTTTCTATGCCTTGTCTATCTGACTTGATTATTTTTATTTGTACATTTCTTTTTATTAATGTTTTTGTATCATTGCTTATTCCTTCCCACCAATTTCTAACATCTCCTTCAAAGGATGCTATTAAGAAATCTATTCTTCTTTCAGTATTTTTCCATGTGTCATCTTTATTATATAAAAAGAATAATATCATTGAATCTGCCCAAATTAATAAGGCCTTTTTAGCATCTATTTTACAATCTAAATCTAGTTTTGTTCCTCCATGATTAATTAGTTTATCATAATTATCATTTAATTCAAACATATCTTTATATTTATTTCCTTTAGGTGGTTGTCTATCTCTTCCTTTATCATAGAATTGTTTATATGATTTATTATATATAGGTGCATAACTTTCATCTGTATCATGTAATTCTTGTTTAGAGGTTTCCTGTTGGATTAGGTCCTCCTCCAGTATTCATTAAAATTTGGTATTCACTTATATCAGTTAAGTTTAATTGATCAAAATTTTCTATTAGCAAATCTAATGCTTTATTCATTTTTATCTTCTTTTTCTTTTAATTTTCCTAATGATTTTTCTCTAGATTTTTCTTCATCTTCTAATATTTTTGGTAATATATTCTTTCTAAATTCATTATCCATACTTCCTATTTCTATTACTATATTCCCGTTTTCTTTTTTTTTTCTATTCGAGTCATTTCTTTTTCTATATGTTTTTTTTATCTATTTTCTTATCTTTATTTTTATTATTTTCTTTTAATTCTTTAATTTCAATTTTTTATATATTTATATCGTTTCTTGTTTCTTTTACTTCATTTTTTAAATCTTGTACATCATTTATTAATATTTTTGTTAATGACTTTAATTCTTCCATATATTGACTTATTGACATCTTAATTTTTTCTTATTTCTAACTCATAGGTTTATTTGCATCTTTTATCTTTATTTTTATCTATTATTTTTCCAAATTTTCTCTCAACTGTATTTGGATCTACTAATTATTCTTTTACTATAATAAAATATCTGCTCTCAAGTCTTAATTTTTCACATATTAATTTTATTAATTGTCTATTATTTGATATTCTCATTCTTTCTGGTTTTAACATTATATTTTGTATTTCCTCTTGTATTTTTTTCATTTTTATAAGTAATTTATTTAATTTGAAATGTGCATTATTACTTGTACTCATACTTTTCTTTATAATATAAATTATTTTCATCTTCATATATATTAATAATTTTTTCATATGTATATATATCTTTTATTTTTTCTATTATTAATTTTTCTAATATTTGTTCATTTATTTCTTTAGACAGTTCTTTAATTATTGTTAGTATCATTATTTTTAATTCATTATGAATAGGTTTTAAAAATATATAACTACCTCTTTCTTCTTCCAAACGTCAGTAATTATCTATTTTTTTATTTTAATTTTCATAATCTCTATGGCTCTGATACCAATAAGGGGGTGCTACTTAGAGTGAACAAAAATCAAATAAATCAAATTAAAAATATTAATTAAATAAATTAAATAAAAACTATCAAATTTCAACCAGTATTTAATTTTAAGGTCTAAAATAGAGGATTTCTATATTAAAGTGTCTTATTATGTAATATCCAAACGGAGGGCATTTTTGGTATGTAAATTGACCAAAGGTCATTTTGGAAAATTGGTCCTTTTCTAAAGGCTATTTCTATGTATTTCCCAAAAAAGAACAGAGTAAAATAGAGGAGCTGGAAATCAACAGGGATGCTCTTTCAACTAAGTTCTATTACTTGATGGAGAACTCGAAGAAAAAACAGAGAATGAAAAGAAAATTGAAAGTGATGGTTGTATGTATCAACAGCATTCAAGTGCAATTTATAGTGAAATTTTCCTTAAGTTTCTCAACTAAGTAAACTGAAAGACACGTGTTCCTAAACTTAATTCACCAAAAAAGAGGCCCATTCAACTAATCTGACTTTTAAATTATTGAAAACAAATGACTCATTCAACATTTAGATATGGCAGCAGTATGTTGCACTAATTTGTATCACTCCCCTTTAGTGCAAACTTACTCTCAACACCATCAAGAGCTCCATGAAATACTTCGAATTTAGCTTTGGCAAGTGCTTTAGTAAATATATTAGCCACTTGGTCTTCAGTTTGTATCTTCCGCAGCTCAATGTCTTGAGTTAACACTTTCTCTCGAACAAAATGGAAATGAGTTTCAATGTGTTTTGTGTTGGAAATATAGAGGTGGTAATAAAATCGGATTATCACATACCATATGTGTAGTTTAAATACCAATTTTAAGCATACCGTATATGCATATACTGTATATGCTACTTACCGTATTTACAAATAGCTTACCGTATTTGCACCTTATCATATTTACAACTTACCATATATGCTGTCTACTGTATTTGCAGAAAGCTCACCGTATTTACACAAAATATTCACAAACTATTTTTATTCAATTTCATATACAGTGAGTGATTTACACATATTTTGCTAAATACTATATATGCAACTAACATACCGGATACGCACTTACATACACCAAAATGTAGAAATGCCGTATTTGCCTATATTATCTAAATAAATACCAGTTGGACAACTACCAAACCAAATGTTATCAAATTAATTAATTTTCTTCAAATTTTTTCCTCGATATATAGATAATAAATTGTAAAATTATATGAAGCATATATAACAAAATAAACTGGAAAATCTGCAAATATGTAAATCGCTAAATAAATAAATATGTGAATTGCAGAAAATAAATAAATTTTCAACTCGAGGCCTATGCGAACACAGTTTCTTTAAAACAGATTCATCCTCTCATCGTAAGTGTTTGAGGTCTAATCCAAGCGTCTATTTTTCAGAATACAATGGTAAAATCCGTAAAATTTGAGCACCGCAGAAACTACTCCGTTGAATTGATTTAGCATCTGAACAATATCACCACCACGACTTTGGATAGAAACTGAGATTACGTATACATACAGAAAAATTTATGCAGTATGCAAACTATATTTGTGTGTGCAGATACAGTTTCTTTTTTTTTCTCCTGTATTTTCGAGTATGCTTGAATTGCCGAAAAAATTATGAGATTTAATATATAAAATAAATATGCCATCTGCCATTAACTCTGGTAATAAACATTGAAGCCACTTCAGTTTCTGCTGGAGTTTTGACAGTTTTCGAAAATTCAAAGGTTAGTTGGAGAAAGTAAAAAATTACAAAACGCAGACACTCTAAAGGGGCCAATTTTTGCTCCGTTCGATCCGACATTCGTGTACGCAGGTCATGCTCGCACACAAGTACAAGGTCCGAAGGCAATTTCGATCCGTGCGCGCGCACGTGGAGAGAGCCTCGATGCTACACATGATTACACCCTTCCAATGTGCAACCATCTTTAAAGTTGTTCTTGCTTTCATATTTTTCTATGTGGGACTAATGCAATTTTCCCACATAAACCATCTTTCAATGGTCATCTTTAAGCTCCAATTTCTCATTCACTCGAACTTCATTTGTGGCAAGTAAATATATGATTTTGATGTTCTCACGAAGGAGAGCACAGATCAACTTTGATCTTCCAAATTGGACCAACGAGTTTCACCGAAAATATTGCCAAAAGTGAGCTATTTATTCATTTTTTCCAAAAATCCCCCACATGAATGAAAATTGGAAAAGACAAGAGACCACGAGAGACAAGACATAATGATAAAGTTCAACGGTCAAACCCTGCATAGGATAGGTAGGTATTACCTTTTGAACATTTCCTTGTGAAAGCATATTTACTTTACTGGCTGACTAGTAGATGTGTTGTTTTCGAACTGTTCTGCCATTTATGTAAACGATGATATACTCCACACATGATTCTTTCTAACACAATTCAGTTCTCATTATTATGTTCGTTTTGACCATAAACATATGCCTGGTTCTGTGAGAGTTCTTAAAAATTGAGCCCTACACAATTCTCTTAGAAGCGGCCCCACTTCTCTCTCACATAGATGATTTCTTATTACAAGTAACCCGCATTACTTAACTCGAACTTTGAAGCATAAAAATCATTAAAAGCCTATTGCTTATCCTTCATCCTTACGGGCATCATTGTTATATCGTACGAATGGACAGGAGGAAACACTCCCACAATGATTTTATTAAGCCTTTACAATTAGGTTGTCCATTTGAACCTAGATTTTGGGATCTCCAGTCAACTAGGTTGGGCTTCCTTTGTAATAACTTATTCGTTCAAGGGCTTAAGTCTCATTGCTTTCGATAATTTCCTAACTAACTCTCTATTTAACTCTTTGATTAGCGGATCCACAATGTTATCTTTTGACCTTACATAGTCAATAGTGACCACTCCAATTGAGAGTGGTTGTCTTATGGTATTGTGTCTACTACGTATATGTCTAGACTTACCGTTGTACATGTTACTCTGTGCCCTTCCTATTGCTGATTGACTGTCATAATATATGCAAATCGTTGGCATAGGTTTTGATTGTCCTCTTTACCACATTTATCTAGAGCTATAAACTCAGATTTCATCGTAGATCTGGCTATAACTATTTGCTTAGAGAATTTCTACGATATGGCAGCACTTCCCAATGTGAAGACAAATCCACTGGTGGACTTTGAGTCTTTTATATCAAATATCTAATTAGCATCATTGTATCCTTCAATGACGGCTGGATATCTGGTATAATGTAGTCTATAGTCACGAGTACATCTTAAGTACCTTAGTACTTTTACTATTCTTTTCTAGTGATCAGCTCTTGGATTACTCGTGTATCTACTCAGTTTATTGACTGTGTAGACTATGTCTGGTCTTGTACAACTCATCAAGTACATTAGATTTCTAATAACTCTCGAGTATTCTACTTGAGATACACTTTCACCTTTGTTTTTAGATAGATGTTGATTTGTATCTATCGGTGTTCTAGCCAAGCCAGTATCATCCCTATTGAACATTTCCAAAATTTTGTCCACATAATGTGACTGACTTAGAACCAGCTTATCTGATGTTCTTGAGATTTTGACTCCAAGTATAACATCAGCTAAATTCATATCTTTCATGTCAAATCTCGAATTCAACATATTTTTAGTAGATTCAATCATCTTATTGTCACTACCAACAATAAGCATGTCGTCAACATAAAGACATAAAATGACATAACCATCTTTAGTGTCTTTGACGTAAATACATTTGCTATATTCATTGATTTTAAATCCACTCTCTATCATGACATTATCAAATTTTTCATACCATTGTTTGGGTGTTTGTTTCAAGCCATATAGTGATTTTACCAACTTATAAACTTTCTTTTCCTGCCCTAGTGATGAAAACCCCTCGGATTGTTCCATATATATTTCTTATTCTAAATCTCCATTTAAAAATACAGTTTTAACATCCATTTGATGTACTTTAAGATTTCGCAAAGCGGCAATCGCAAGTATCAACCTAATAAAAGTAATCAATGTCTTCTCTTTGTTTGTAACCTTTTATTACTAATCTAGCATTGTACTTTTCGATAGTTTCATCTACTCTCATTTTCCTTTTGAAAATCTATTTATAGTCTAGTGGTTTGCTTCCTGGAGAAAGATCCACTATCTCCCATGTATGATTTTGCAGTATGAAATCTACGTCACTTTTAATGGCCTCCTTCCATTGAGGTCCTTCCGATGAATTTACAGCCTCTTGATAACTTTGAGGTTCACTTTCTAGCATATAAGTCAGAAAATCAGGATCATATGATTTTTTTGTCTTTACCCGTTTGCTACGTCTAACTTGACTCTCCTCTTCTAGTTCGTCATCATGACTATGTTCAGTCATAGTTTCGTATGTTCGTTTGGAGGAACTTGCTTCCTCTTTAGACTTGTACGAAAATATATGTTCAAAGAATGAAGCATTTCTTGATTCCAATATCGTGTTTTTGTATATGTCTGGGATTCTAGAATCATACATAAGAAATCGATAAGCACTACTATTGTATGCATAGCCAATGAAGATGCAATCTACTGTTTGTAGCCATATCTTTACCTTCTATGGTGTTGGAACGGCCACTTTAGCAAGACACCTCCACACTCGTAAGTATTTATAGGAAGACTTTCTTCATTTCCATAACTCATAAGGGGTCTTTTCCATTTTCTTTCTTGGCACTTTATTTAAAAGGCAATTTGCTGATAACATAGCTTCCCCCACATGTTTTGAGGTAACCCAGAACTTACTAGCATTGCATTCATCATTTTCTTTAAAATACAATTTTTTTGTTCAACAACACCGTTTTGTTGCGGTGAATAAGGTGCGGTGGTTTCATGTATGATTTCGTGTTATGCACAAAATTTCATAAATGATGATTCATACTCACCACCTTGATCGCTTCTTAACACCGTAATTTTCTTATTAAGTTGAGTTTCAACTTCATTCTTATATAGAACAAATTTCTCTATAGATTCATCTTTATTTTTTAGCAAATACACCTAACAGTATTTGGTGCTATCGTCAACAAAAGTAATGAAATACTTGTTGCCACCTCTTGTTTATACAAGTTTTAAGTTACATACGTCACTATGAATTAAATCAAGTGGTTCTGTGTTCAGTTCAATTGATTTAAATGATGATCTTGTCAATTTTGTCTCAACACAAGTTTCATACTTATGTTTTGAATCAATATGGAACTCGGGTATACAATTCAAGTTAACTAGTTTTCGTAAAGTATCATAGTTAACATGTCACAATCTACCATGCCACAGATTGGAAGAATCAAGCAAATAAGAAGAAGAGTTTGCTTTATTCATTTTTTGTTTAACAACCATTACATTGAATTCAAACATACCGTCGAAAATATATCTTTTTCTGACAAACATTCCACTTTTTGACAAAATAACCTTGTCTGACTCAAATACAATGCGAAAACTATGCTTATTCAAAAGCAACCCGAACACTAGATTTTTGCGAATTTTCGACACATATAACACATTGTTGAGAGTCAGCTCTTTTTCCGAGGTCATCTTCAGAACCACATTTTCTTGTTCTTTGATTTTAGAAGTTGCTGAATTTTCCATGAACAACTTCTTCCAATTCTCAATTACTTCAAACGCAGCAAACAGTTTTTTATCAGAGCCACATGCTTCGTAGCACCGGTGTCAATCCACCACTCCTTAGGGTTTTCACTTCGAAAATGACAGCTGAGAAATTCAACTCCGACACATCTTGTGCCATGTAGTCAACCACATTTACTTCTTTCTTCTTCTTTGGCAATCTGCACCTCGAAGACTTGTGGCTCACTTTGTCATAATTGAAGCATTTTCCTTGAAGTTTCTTCTTAAAAATTCCACCCTTCGGTCTTTGCTTGGTTCTTTTGCCACCAGATGGTCCAGATTTGTTCTTGTAGTTCTTACTACTTTGACCAAGCCCCACAACATTGACTTTATCCATACCAGGATTGAACCATTTCTTTTTAGAACTCTTGTTGTCTTCTTCAATTCAAAGTCTAACAATTAAGTCTTCGAATTTCATTTTCTTTCGTTTGTGCTTCAAATAATTTTTGAATTCTTTCCATGCCGGGGACAATTTTTCAACAATTGCGACCACTTAAAAAATTTCACTCAAGATCCCTTCGGCATGAATTTCGTGAAGAATAACTTGAAATTCTTACACTTGACTGATAATTGTTTTGGAGTCCACCATTTTATAATCTAAGAATCTGCCAACAATGAACTTTTTAGCTCTGGCATTCTCAGTTTTATATTTTCGGTCTAACAACTCCCACAACTCCTTAACAGTTTTCATATTGCTATACACATTGTATAGCGTGTCTACTAAACTGTTCATGGTATAGTTTTGGCACAGAAAATCCGAATGGTTCCAAACATCAAGTGCACTGATTGCTTAAACATCTCCCTTACCCTCATTAAGTTTTGGAGCAGTCTCAGTCAAAAATCTTGCAAGATTTAAAGTGGTCAGATAAAATAGCATTTTCTACTGCCATCTTTTGAAATTCAAGATATTGAATTTCTTCGATTTTTCTCCACAATTAACCGAAACATTAACGGTATAGTCAGCTGTTGGTGCTATAATTTGACTCACAACATAATTTGGCAATCTAGCCACAGTCTGAACCACAACAGAGCTTAGCCCTTGAGCCACAGCTAAGCTCATAGCCTGATTTCCAGTAGGCACAATTTGGGTCACGTCTATGTTGGTCGATTCGGTTGCCAACTTGCCATTTCTGAAAATTAAACCAAAAAAATTAATTTCCAAAATTAACACTATAAGAAATCAATTTTTTTTAAATTTTTTTTTAGGAATCTGTTTTAAGTTTGTTGGAAATATAGAGGTGGTAATGAAACCGGATTATTACATACCGAATGTGTAGTTTAGATACCAATTTTAATCATATCATATATGCATATACCGTATATGCCACTTACCGTATTTGCAGGCAGCTTACCGTATATACAGCTTACTGTATATACTGCCTACCATATTTGTAGAAAGCTCACCGTATTTGCACAAAATTTTTACAAACTATTTTTATTCCATTTCATATACAGTGAGTGATTTACACATATTTTGCTAGATACCGTATATGCGACTAAAATGTAGAAATATCGTATTTGCATATATTATCTAAATAAATACTAGTTGGACAACTACCAAATCGAAGTTATCAAATTAATTAATTTTCTTTAGATTTTTTTCCTCGACATACAGATAATAAACTTTAAAATTATATGAAGCATATATAACAAAATAAACTGGAAAATCTGCAAATATGTAAATCGCTAAATAAATAAATATGTGAATTGTAGAAAATAAATAAATCTTCAATTCGAGACCCGTGCGAACACAGTTTTCTTAAAATAGATTCGCCCCCTCACCGTAAGTGTTTGAAGTCTAATCTGAGCGGTTATTTCCCAGGATACAACGATAAAATTCGTAGAATTTGAGCACCGCAGAAACTACTCCTACGAACTGATTTAGCGTCTGAACAATATCACCACCACGACTTTGGACAGAAACTGAGATTACGTATACAGACAGAAAAAATTATGCAGTATGCAGACTATATTTGTGTGTGCAAACACAATTTCTTTTTTCTCCTGTATTTTCGAGTGTGTTTGAATTGATGGAAAAATTATGAGATTTAATATATAAAATAAATCTGCCATCTACTATTAACTTTGGCAATAAACAGTGGAGCCACTTTAGCTTCTGCTGGAGTTTTGGCAGTTTTCGGAAACTCAAAGGTCAGTTGGAGAAAGTAAAAAATTGCAAAATATGGACACTCCAAACGGGCCAATTTTTGCTCCATTCGATCCGACATTCGTGTACGTAGGTCGCGCTCGCACATAAGTTCAAGGTCCAAAGGTAACCATATTTAAAGTAGTTCTTGCTTTTATATTTTTCCTATGTAGGACTAATGCAATTTTTCCACTTAAACCATCTTTTAATGATCATCGTTGAGCTTCAATTTTTTATTCACCCGAACTTCATTTTTGGCAAGTAAATATATGATTTTGATGCTCTCATGGAGGAGAACATGGATCAACTTTGATCTTCCAAATTGGACCAACGCATCTCACCAAAAATATTGTCAAAAGTGAGCTATTTACTCATTTTTTCCAACATTTTGTTGGTGCATGAAACACTGGATTTCCAGCAAGCTTTATTGCACTTTCATAGTCACAATAAATGGGAATTGAGAGTTGCCATAGTGGCTGCTATATACTTTGCTTCACAACTTGAAAGAGTTATAGCGGTTTGCTTTTTACTACACCATGATATTGCAGTTGAACTTGCAGTAAAAAACAAAACCTTGTTGTAGATCGTTAGTCATTCACATCACCCTCCCGATCTGCATCTACAAAACCACTCAAGGAAAATGACATACACTGATTATACATTAATCCGTAACTTAGAGATAGAGTCCCTTTTACGTAACAAAGAATTCTCTTTACTGCAGTTAAATGACCCTCACATGGATTGTCCATAAACTATGAAATGACTCCAACAGAATATACAATATTAGGTCCTGTGATAGTCAAATAAAATAAACTACCAACAATTTGTTGAAAAGGTGTTGCATCTTCTGGTGGCTTTCTCTCGATTTTAGATAACTTCAGGCAATGTTCCATAGGAGTGGTCATTTCTTTGGAATCCCCCATACGGAAGCGATTTAGTAAACTTGCTGCATATCCTTTTTGAGAGAAAAAAATAACCATATGATTTTTCAATTTCCAAACGAAGAAAACAGATAGCTTCACCCAAACCCTTCCTTTCAAAACGAGCGAACAAAGCATCCCGAAAAATACAAGTAATTTCAACATTATCGTCTCCCATAATGATTATATCATCCACATAGGGAAAAACATAGTGCACATAGTGGAGGTTTTCTTAATAAATAACTTGGATTAGCATTTGATGACTTGAAACCACAAAAGTCAAGGTATTGGGCGAGCTTACCATTCCAAACACGTGGAGCTAGTTTGAGGCCATACACAATCTTCTTGAGCCGTCACACATAAATTCCTTAGAAATAAATTCATGTGGTTGCTCCATAAAAATATCACAATCTAATGTCTGGTTGCTACAATTTCTAGCCTTTGTAAGCAGCCAATGAAATAATTGTTTGAACAATCACCATTTTAGCAACAGAGTTGAAAGTCTCCTTGTAGTCTAAACCATATTGCTGGGAAAAACCACAAGCAACAAGACGGGTTTTATACCTTTCAATAGTACCATCTGCCCTTTTCTTTTACTTGTAAACCTATTTACAAGTAACCAAACTAGTGTTCTTCGGCTTTGGAACAAGCTCCCAAGTGTTGTTCTTGTGTAAAGCTGATATTTCTTCCTGCATTGCCTCTTCCCATTCAAAATCCCTTTAGCTTCATTGTAGGATTTGGGCTTATTCCCACTTGAACTCCCAGGAAAAAACAAGACAAAACACAAAAATGATTTAACTCTGTGAGGATATGGTTCACCTAACCCCACCCAATGTTGTGACTTGATGGTATTGATGGTGACACAATAAGGTCTTCCCATGTTTTGGCAGAGGCATGGTCTTTCCTTCCTTCCCCTTCATATGTACTCTCTACCATTTCAAAAGGGTGTGCAGCTCTCGGTCTCTTTTATTCCCAGCAGTGAGGAGCTCTCGGTTTTCATAGCAAAGGGTGGTGGTTCTTCATTGGTTTTTCCCTCTCTCTTGGAAGGTAATTAGCAAGTCATGGAAGGCTGTTCCTGAGCCTGAAAAACACCCATAAATCGAAGAAGAAGCTACTGAAACGAGGAAGGAAAGCAGGACAGATTTCGGCCGAACACAGGTTGTATTTTTCCATCCCCTTTTTTCTTGTTTTGCCTTGAATCTTGTCTATGGGTTGATGTTTTGGTTGATTGAACTCCTAGGATCCCCAACAAACTGGTATCAGAGCTAGGAGGAGTGATATTAGTCCAAAATCGATCAAAAACCAGCAAGAAATCGCCATTTCCACATTCTAACCGAATCTGAAAAACTTGATTTCCGGCCAACCTATTGACTTTCCGGCGAAATGGACCATGGAACCATGACCAGCAGGAGGAGGCGCAACATGTGGTCCGGACCTCCGGCGAGCTTTTTTTGGGCAGTTTACTTATTTTGACGTCCTCAACGCACTGATGTCGTTTGTTTTCTGTTTCAGATTTTACAGAAAAAGTTGGACGATTTTGCCCCTACCTTGACGTCTACGGAAATTTGGTTCAGAAACTTGGTGGTATATTTACTGTTTGTCAACAGTAGTTTGGTAAGATTATTCCAAACTCTCCGTTAGGTTAGGTTTGGTATCCTTACCAGTTTATGCATGATTATTGCTTGGTTGCTTATTTGTGAATTCTGTTGATTGAATTCTTGTGATTAATTTGTAACCTGGAAGCATATTTACCTGCTTTATATACCTGTGTTTCGTGAACAGATTATTTCACTGCTGTGCTTCATTTCTAAAAATTGTTTTTAAAACTCGGTACTCAGTTTTATATTGATCATCTGGAAAATAATTTTTCAAAACCTATTTTGTTGTGTCCACGAGTACAGGCCACTCTTTTATAGAATCTATAATGGGTTC
>NW_019249088.1:7677-19202 GCF_002742605.1 Olea europaea var. sylvestris | reverse complement strand
TGTATGTTGATTAGCTCTGGCCTTGCGAAAGGTTTTTGGGCTGAAGCTGCAAGTACTGCAGCTTATCTGATTAATAGGTCTCCGTCCAGCAGTATAGGGTTTAAGACCCCACAGGAGTTATGGACGGGAGAGCCTCCAAATCTGGAACACTTGAGGGTGTTTGGATGTGCTGCATATGCACATCAATCTGAATGGAAACTTGAGCCCAGGGCTGTCAAGTGTGTGATGTTAGGGTATCCCGAGGGTGTGAAGGGCTATAGGTTATGGGTTTTAGGGGTCCAAGGCATTAAGATTATTAACAGCACGAATGTAGTCTTTAATGAATCTGAGATGCCATGTCTAAAACAGAAAACGAAGAAACTAACAAATCTGAAACTGAGAGGCCATAAAGTATGGTAGGGACACTCTCACTCAAGCTATTGTTTCTGATGCTTTAAAATCAAGAGAACTTGAATTAAAAAGAGAAGAGAAACTAACAAATCTGAAACTGAGAGGAGTATTCAGACTGAGGTGAAGCTGACTAGGCTAAATTCACCTACACCTGGGAATGACGAAAATGACCCTATACATCATGAAAATGAAAATGAAATTGAAATTGAACCTGAACCTGAACCTGAAGAGGTGACTGAACTTCAAGATAACATTGAACCAGTTGAAGTTGAACATTTTAATGATCAACCGCCTAATCAAGATTATCAGCTTACTAGGGATCGGGGGAGGAGGCAAATCAGGCCAAATCGTAGATATGAATCCCTAAACTTGACTGATTTTGCCTTGGGTTCAGGTGAAGCCCTTGAATAGATAGAACCTGCTAGTTATGAAGAAGCTGTTAATGGAAAATGTTCTGAAAGTTGGCTAAAAGCTATGCGGGAAGAAATGGAATCTCTAATGGAGAATAAAACTTGGAAGTTAGTTAACAAACCTAAGGATCATAGGATAGTTCAATGTAAGTGGATTTACAAATTGAAAGAAGGAAATAATCCTAGTGATCCTCCTAGGTATAAGGCCAGATTAGTGGCGAAAGGGTTCACTCAAAAGGAGGGGGTTGATTACAATGAGATATTCTCTCCTGTGATAAAGTACAAAACAATCAGACTGGTTCTTGCATTGGTTGTTCAGTACAACTAGGAACTGGAACAACTAGATGTCAAGACTGCTTTCCTACATGGGGAATTGGAAGAGGATATTTACATGAGTCAGCCTCAAGGTTTTGAGGTGAAAGGTAAAACTAACTGTGTGTGCAAATTAGAAAGATCTCTGTATGGGCTTACAAAAAGCCCTAGACAGTGGTACATAAGGTTCGATACCTATGTTCTGAAGATAGGTTTTAAAAGGAGTGAATATGATGCATGCCTGTACTATAATGATAGTAAGGAGGGCTGTGAGGTCTACTTGTTGCTGTATGTAGATGACATGCTTTTAGCAAGTTCAAGTAAGACTGAAATCACTAAGATGAAGAACCTTTTAAAATGAAAGATTTGGGGAGTGCTAAGAAGATTTTGGGGATGGTTATAAAGAGAGATAGGGCTGAAAATAGACTATTCATTTCCCAAGAAGCCTATCTAAACAAAGTCACAACCAAATTTGGTATGAATGGATCAAAATCTGTGAACGTTCCCTTAGCAGCTCATATGAATCTTTCTGGTGCACAATCTCCTAAGACTGAGGAGGAATTTAGAGAAATGAGGAACATACCCTACGCTAATGCTATAGGTTCCGTCATGTTCTCTATGATAACAACCAGGCCTGACTTAGCCTATGCTATAAGTTTTTTGGCAGATTTATGTCAAACCCAGGAAAGCCTCATTGGGCAGGTCTGAAATGGTTGTTAAGGTACATTGTTGGTACATTAAATCTGGGTCTAGTGTATGAAAAGAGATCTGAAAAATTTACTCTAAAGGGGTATGTAGACTCTGATTTTGCTGGTGACAAGGATAGCAGAAAGTCTACCACAGCGTACTTTTTTATACTAGGTGACAATTGTATAACATGGAAGTCACAGCTGCAGCCTTTAGTTACTTTGTCAAGTACTGAGGTAGAATATGTTGCCATAACTGAGGCGGCTAAAGAATGTACTTGGTTAAAAGGAATTTTAAAAGAATTGAACTTCATGCATGATACACCTGTTATGTTTACTGATAGTCAAAGTGCTTTATTGCTTTGTAAAAATCCTGTTTACCATGAAAGAACTAAACATATTGAGGTAAAGTATCATTTTATACGTGAGAAACTGTCTCAAGGTGAAGTTAATCTTGTTAAAATTCACACTGATAGGAATCCCTCTGACATGGGAACAAAAATTCTACCTGCAAGTAAATTTAGATCGTGCTTATCTTTATTACACATTGACACTGGTTAATTTTCTTGCAGGTGGTGGGTGATGATGATGAACAGTTCTTCCATGTGCAAATTCGCAACCAAGAGAGAGTGTTAGGAGAACCAAGGTGAAGAATGTGAGGATATGGTTCACCTAACCCCACCCAATGTTGTGACTTGATGGTATTGATGGTGACACAATAAGGTCTTCCCACGTTTTGGCAGAGGCATGGTCTTTCCTTCCTTCCCCTTCATATGTACTCTCTACCATTTCAAAAGGGTGTGCAGCTCTCGGTCTCTTTTATTCCCAGCAGTGAGGAGCTCTCGGTTTTCATAGCAAAGGGTGGTGGTTGAGGGGTGGGCGCGGGTCGGTTCGGTTCGGTTCTCTTTAGAATCGAACCGAACCAAACTTTTCGGGTCTCTAGTAAATGGAACCGTCAGGTCCAAATATAATTATGGAACCGTTCGGGTTCGGTTCCATTCGGTTCGGTTCGGTTCCGTTCGGTTCTGTACTATAATTAAATTTTTTAACATTTATAACAACGTTATATAAATACGACTAATGATACATTCAATAGTTTTGGAATGTCAGAGATTAGTAAACTATTTTGTTCAAATGATCGCTACGATCAAAGTTTCAGTCGGGGAAAGTCACGGCTTCGATCGGAAGTCAGAGTGTCGGCCGACGATTGTATAGGTTTTGGAATATTAGATAGGCTGCGAGAGTGAGTGCGAGAGTCGAGACAACGTTATGCACTTTATTGTAGGTGTTTAGGGTTATTTAGTATATTTGATCTTGTTTGGCTAAGAAATGAAATAATAAAATGAGTAATTGGGCCAAAAATTAAAAAAATTAGAAATGAAACAAATTATTGGGCCAAAAATTTGGATTTAGAAATCATTGATTTGTTAATTTGTTTAGAAAAAATTAAAATTAAAATAATTTGATTTACTCAATATAAAAAAAATAGAAAGATTCGGTTCTTATTCGGTTCTTCGGTTCTTGGTCTAGAACCGAGAACCGAACCGTACCCGTCGGTTCTCAATTCAGATACCCGTTCGGGTATTTAATTTGACAAGAACCGTCGGGTTCGGATCGGTTCGGTTCGGGTTCGGTTCGGTTCGGGAGATTTGCCCAGCCCTAGGTGGTTCTTCATTGGTTTTCCCCTCTCTCTTGGAAGGTAATTAGCAAGTCATGGAAGGCTGTTCCTGAGCCTGAAAAACACCCATAAATCAAAGAAGAAGCTGCTGAAACGAGGAAGGAAAGCTGGACAGATTTCGGCCGAATGCAGGTTGTATTTTTCCATCCCCTTTTTTCTTGTTTTGCCTTGAATCTTGTCTATGGGTTGATGTTTTGGTTGATTGAACTCCTAGGATCCCCAACAAACTCAATTTCATAATCAGCTAGATAGTCCGGCTGCTTTCTTTATCTCGATGAATTTCGTGTGACAGCCTCAGTGCCCTCATCTATCTAAATATTTTCTTTAGACGAATAAATATTGCTCCCTCCATTACTGGATGCAGAATCACCAGTAGAAAAATCAAGATTAGCTGTGCTTAATTTTTCCTTCATTTCCATCAAACTTGTAATATGACATTATATCAAACACCACATCACGAGGAATAGTGACCTTTGCTTCTAGATCCATACATCTCTATCCTTTCCTGTCATAGCCAACAAAAATACAACCCTTGGGCCAAGTTTTGTTCGATTATGTTTTAATACATGAACATAACAAACAGATCCAAAAACTGAAAAATATCTTACATTAGGTTTGCAATTGTACAATAACTCAAAAGGAGATGATTCTTTCCCCAACCATGGAGGTAAACGATTGATGACATAACAAGTCGCCTGAATAGCTGCAGCTTACAGCTCTCTTGGAAGACTCTTTGCATGTAGCCATAATATAGACATAGATGTTAGATGAGCTAACTTATGTTTGGTAATCCCATTTTGTTGTGGAGTTTCTGGACAAGTCATTTGACGCTGAATCCTATGTTGCCTGCAATAATTTAGAAATTGATAGGACATATATTCTCGTCCATTGTCGGTGCGCAAGCACTTTAGTAGCCCAAATCCTTATTCTGCATCCTGTTTGAACTGAATCAATTTGGAGAAAACCTCACTTTTGTGTTTCAAGAAATAAACCCAAGTGAACCGAGAAAAATCGTCCACAATGGCCATCACATAATGATAACCAGTGCAGCTAGGTGTTCTTGTTGGCTCCAAGACTTCTGAATGGGCCAAATGTAACATAGTAGATGCTCTATTTTTTGAATTTGGGAAAGAAAGACGAGGAGAATTTCCATATTGGCAACCGGGACAAACTACATCATGATGAATATCTTTAAAAACAGGAATACCATCAACAGGTTTCTTTGTGGATATTTTCTGTAGCATTTGATAACCAACATGGCCCAAATGAACATGCCTGCATTCTGACCTGCCTTTTCAACATTTGCATAACTTATAGACAATATGTATAATGATTCTTTTCATTTTCAGTAAACAAAATATCAACTTCAATATGCTTCACATTAGAAAGAACTTGCACATCATTTGGACCAAAAAGAGCATACCTTCCTGAATACGTTATTTGAGAAATTGAGGGAAGATTTTTCTTTTAGCCGGGAACATGATATAGGCCTTTAAGAAAGGCCTCCATCATTAGAGTTACCTTCTTTAAAAAGTCCTCCTTTCATTACAGGATGTAATGAATTATTAACTATCATACCTTTTTCCCACAACGCGGACGAACATCAAATAGTAGCACATCATTTCCCGTTGCATGATGAGAACACCCGGAATCAATAATCCATTCCTTGTTGTAGTCAATGAAAATATTTGCATCTGTAAGTGCGTTAGTATGATGCACAACAGAAGTTACAATGGTTGGTTGATCAATAACTTCAATGGCTAAGCACTTTTCCCAATCTGATTCTTCAAATTCGCTTTCATGTGCAACATTTGCTCCCATTTCCTTCTAATTACCACAACAATTTGATTTGATATGGCCTAATTTTCCACACTGATTACACACCACTTTCACCCAGCCATCACGCTTTATGTGTCCCAGCTTTGCACATCTATTATCGACATTTGAATTTTCCTTGAACTGCCCCTCAGTTTTGAACTAGTTTCTATTGCCTACAAAATGCTTTAAGGATGAATTCTTTTTCCCTTAGTCCTTGGATGTTCTTTACATCCTCTACTTAATGAAGTTGTTTGTTGCTGAATATTTGTTTCACTGGTATTTGCTGATTTGAGAGCAGATTTGCCAACTCAACGACACAAACTAGCATCACTCACAGGTTCCTCCGTATCTAATTCTGAAACATCAAAAAATAGGGCTTTGAGTTTTGAAAAATATTATTAAATTGAAAAGTTACCTTGAGTCATACCAGCAAGTTCATTCTCTAAATACTACAAAATCATCATGTTTTTTTGAGTGAATAATCTCTCAAGTGTCTCCCACACTTGCTTTGGCGACTTCTCATCACGAACATACTCGATGTACTCTTTACTAATCGATATTCACAAAGCAAATAAAGCTTTGCCACACTTTATCTTCCTTCTCCTCCTTAAATCAGCATTATGTGATGTATCCTCTGGAATTGCATCATCACCAGAGATAAGTTCCCACAATCCCGCCCTTGTAGATAAGCTTCCATGCATGGCTTCCAGTTACAATAATTCTTACCAACGAGCTTGTCTACATAGGCACTGCACCCACCATTCATCTTCTCTGGGTAATAGAATCAAACATTTGATTGGCAATCTGGCTCTAATACCATGTAACAAAGTATTACAGAAAATAAATATACCAGTGAAGCTGAAAAAAGGAACAGAGAAAAATAGAGTAGGAAACCAATAGGGATGCTCTTTCAATTGAGTTTTATTACTTGATGAAGAACTCAAAGAAAAAACAAAGAATGAAAAGAGTGCTGGTTGTATGTATCAACAGCATATAAGTGCAATTTACGGTGAGAAATTCTCCTAAAGTTCCTCAACTAATCAAACTGAAAGACCAATGCATTCCTAAACTTGTTCACCAAACAAAAGACCAATTCCACTAAACTTACTCCTAAACTTTTGAAAACAAATGACTTATTCAACATCTAGGGCGTGATTGATTCACCCAATTCCATTCCACCCAAAATGTAGTGTTTGATTCACAAGATTTTTGATGGAATTGGTTTCTAGATTTTATTGAAAGTTATGCTATTTCTTGATTTGATGAGAATTGGAATTCAGCATTTTTTTTTTTTTTCATTTTTTTAGGCAATGGAAACCAATTGTAAGAATTATTGTAAAAAAATATTTCTCTTTCATTGATAATTTTTATGTAAAACAAAACCAAATTAACATTAAAAAATAGATGATTTTCTTGAATTTTTTATTTATTATTATTATTATTATTTTTTGCTTTTTGGCGATGGAAACCAATGTCATCTCTAATATCAGTAAATTCTATCATTTTAATTAAAACAAAGTCAAACGAACATAAAAAAAAACACTTTTATTTCAACATTTTTTACGTGAAAAATTATACCAATCAAATACAATAATTTACAATTCCCAAAAAAAAAATTCTAGGCAATTCAATTCCCCGAAATTCGTTTTCCACCCATAGTCAATTCCATCTTTTCAATCAAACGGACCCTTAGATATGGCAGCAGTAAGTTGCACTAATTTGTAACACATTAAGAGTGTGTTTGATTGACATAAAAAATATTACCTAGAAAAGAAAATATTTTCCATCTTTTGTGGAAAATAAAAACCACCTCTACCCAAGAAAAATATTTTCCTTAAAAACAAGGAAAATTAGGCATATTTTCAAAAGTTGGAAAATATTTTCCATGGAAAAAAATAGCAATCAAACACTCCAAGTAAGAATTTGGGTGGAAAACTGATATTTTCCATGGAAAATAAATGTAATCAAACACACCCTAAAATTATAATTCATTTTTCTCTCTTTTTTATTGATTACTTATTCTCTAATAAAATAATTTTATACGTAAACACAAAATTTTTCTTC
This sequence comes from Olea europaea var. sylvestris, assembly GCF_002742605.1. NCBI lineage: Eukaryota > Viridiplantae > Streptophyta > Magnoliopsida > Lamiales > Oleaceae > Olea > Olea europaea. The sequence continues at coordinate 11,844 of NW_019249088.1, read as the reverse complement.
TTTTTTAACCCTAAATTCTCCAAAAAATTACTATTTCAAAATATACTTTTTCCAAATTCTAATTAAAATGAAGGCCAAACAAGAGAAATTTAAACTAAAATTGAAGTCCAACAATAAAATATTGAAGTTGGAATAAAAATAATTTTTGTAATACAATGAAATTACAAATTTCCCCATTGTGCAACGTCTCTTCCATTAGCTAAAAGCGTTAATGCCCCTAATGGACCAAAAATAGGACATCAAACTTTCGTACCAAAGGGTTACGCGTGACTTCTTTTATAATTTTTCTTATATATTAAAACTTTCATAAAAAATAAGAATCATATTATGGACGATTTTATCCAAATAATATTTAGAATCCGTTTGGCATGACTTTTGAAAAGTCAAAAGGAGATTTTGAAACACAAAAGTTGCATTTGCATCCGTTTGACTAATTTTATGATTTACGAAAATGTTTCCTTTAATTAGAATTTATTTTAAAGGAAGTTGAATTAATGTGATTTCCTTTAAAAGTACTTTCGAAGTAAGCTCTTTTAAAAATTAGTTTTTAAATATAAATTAAAGAAACTTATTTAGAAATTTTTTCTACAAAAAATAAAAGCAAAAAACTATATCAAACAGACCCTTAGAATATTTCAATAATATCTGTAGAATTAATAACAGATATATTATATTTTAATTGAACTCTTTTACAGAACTCTTCAATTCTATAAAATGTACCAATTGCTTGATGTATACAATGTATCAAGTCTTTTAGTGTAAATTAGTCTCAGTTAAACGTGTGTTGCACGTTATTTTAAAAATATGTTATAGGTGCTATAACGATAATATTTATAGATGTGCGAATAAAAAAAAAGTTATTACAAATTATTTATGTGGAAGGTACTTTTGATTCAAATTAAATAAAAATCAGATTATAAAAACAATTTATATAGTTGAAGAAAACGGTTAGAATAATCTCTCCATTTACCTTTTTAATCTGGACTGAACATCCAAAGAATATCACCATTTCTTCATATTTGCTTAATATGCATTTAATATATCAATTGAAATTATTTATTGTAAATACGCATTTACTATCCAATTAAGTCGAATGAATCTATCAAATGTACATTGATCACAGTTAAATAATTGACAAGATAATTCATCATAATATTGTTCAAATGATTAAGTAAATCAAATATATATTAAAAAACGAAAAGGTAATGAATTTGTCAAATATAGTTAAATAAATTAAATACATGTTAAAAATGAAAAAGTCAGGTAATCAATGTGTCAAATGTACATTCATCTTAACTAAATAATTTTACAAAAGTTCAAATGATTAATAAATGAAATAGATTTTGAAAATGAAAAGTATAGTATTATTGGAATAATTCAATACATATTAAGAAATGAAAAGTGAGGTATTATATAAGTAATTGAATTATAATAATAGAATCGTTCAAAAAACGATTCTCACTTGATGTAATATTTAATATATAAAGAATTGTGAAGAATGTTATAAAGATTTAGGAGACTAAAGAAAAATAAGTTGTCAATTTCTGTGACATTATACTTAGTAGTGTAAAATTTTTCATTCATTCAATAAGAAAGTTCAAATTGAACGATCAATGTGAAAGTTGGGAGGGACATAAATGTAACGCAATTGCCTGGTCACTGGGAGGGACATAAATGTAAGAAATTGCGTACTATTACTGTCGATGGGAGGAGGAAATAAATAGGTGAGTTTCACAATTTTCGTTTGTCATAAAAACGTGTACATGCATAAGATCAATAGTCTAATTGAATGGAAATCGTTCCTAGGCATGGCAATGGTACGAGCTAGAGAACTTGACTCGTCTACTCGAATTGAACTGAGCCGAAGTTGGGTGCAAGCTTTAGGCTGCAAAAAATGCAAGTAGCTTGAAATTTTTGTTGAGAAAGGGACAAGCTTGTGAGTTGGCTATTTTGAACTAGTCCTTGTTTGTTTCCAATTTTGTTGCCTCAATTTAATGGCTTTTACGATCGTTGCAAAACTTTCTATCTCACAATATGACCCATTTATTGAAAAAAAAAAAAAAGGTCAAAAAGGATATTTTTGCATCCAATAAGGGGAACCAGACAGGGGGCTAGTGTGATAAAGCAAATTCTACTTGACCTAATATAAGCGAGCCAACAAGATGAGCCTGAGTTCTCATTTTGATCAGGAACCTGCTCGTAGACCAACTAGCAAAGTCAGCTCGACCTATTGACATGGAAGCAACACTATTAGAGGCTGTCTCGTAGTGTTTTTTTTGTTGATTTTTAGCAATTATTCGACCGTTATCCACTAGCATATGAAACCTACGTTGATAGCAATGTTTGAAGATCTATTAGTGAAATACCTAAATTATCTATTCATTATGAACAATGATTTAACTGTTTAGGACAAAATAGTAATTCTACCCTAAATTGGTCTAATATTATGGCTGTCATCTCTGATTTCTTACCATAAATGCATATCAAACTGAAAAGCAGTGATCACACTCCACAAATTAAAATGAGAATTTCTACCAAAAATGTAAGCTTGAGAGTACGAATGTGCGCAATGTAGAGAAAATGTTGGGGCCATTGAGGGCAATTTAGTCAAAATAATATGCAAATAAAATTTGTCTAAATTTACAAACGTGTCGGAAAATAAGTGGCTGTAGTGGATTCGAAAGAGCCACAAAAATCCCCATGTCATCTTAGAGAATCCTTGCCTTTCTTTTTCACGCATAAATTTCCCCCGCCAGAAAAAATAAAATAAAATTTCTCACGCTTCTCTCGAAGAAGTTATCCCTCTCCCTGCCTTCAGGTAAACTGCCTGTTACAATTACACATTTTCCTTCTTATTATTTTTTTTCCTTCAAGTTTCGATTTATTTGTTGCGTATTGGTGTATATTCAGAAATTTACGAACAACTACCGGTTCGAATTCAGGTTTGATCTGAGAGATCCGGTTCATTTTCTGTGTTTTTCTTAATATTTATGATAATACATGTGAGAATTGTGAGTAATGTGTTAATATGAAATTTATGGAATTAAGAAACTGGTGATTCTATTTTTGAAATTGCTTAGGTTTTTTATAATCGGACTGTGAAAATATATCAAATGAGAATGTACTATAAATTGATGTTGAATTTACAATAGGAAAGATAAGAAGGCAGTAGCATGGTGGAGTTTGTTAGGTTGGTTTATTGTATTATTATGTGTATGCTTTCAGTATTACTTCGAATTTAACTGATTCTGCCATCTTGTGAATGTTATCTGGTGACTGAAGCACGTTAAATGGTCTGCTTTACTGGTGTTGGATAAGACAGTTCAAATGGGATCGAAGAACGTTAATTGTATGTTGATTACGTTGCAGTCGTTGTTTGATATGTTCAATTTGTGCATGGGTTTCAAACTTTGTGATATTTTGGTTATATCACATGTGAAAGACCTTTGATCTTTATTAATTGCTTATACAGTATTAAAGATTTGGCTGTAAATCTTTTGCACACTCATTGCCTGGAATATTTATTCTCAAGAGCCTTTAGGAATTGGAATGAAAAGTAATTTCATCTTTATTTTTATGCCACTCATTGTCATGTGAAAAAGAGTGTGTTGACAGCGATGTATACTATTAATTATCTTCTTAGGATTATGTTGTTAAAAGACGAGTATAGCGCCACAAACTAAGTGAACAGTCCCAATAACTCGTCCATATCGCTGGAGGTTTGGCGACCACTTCTAACTCCTAAACCCCTGTTGTGCGTCGAGTGATGTGGATATAGCTCGAAAGCTAAAATCAAATCTAGTTCTTACAATGTTTGTTTACGGATCAGAGATCATCAAGATTTCTGTATCACACACCACAAATCCCTCAACCACAAAGGTGGTTGTTCATCAGTCTAAAATCAAATCTTCACCCACTTGATTACACAAGAAAATCACCCAGATTTCTCACCTATCAAGGTAATTAGAAAACAAAGAAAAATTACCGACCAAAAAAAAGAAAACAAAGAAAAAGTAGAAGATGAATAGTAGAAAGAAGGTTTGACTGCAGTCCAGTGTCTTCTGTATCAAAGGAGGAGATTATAAGTCTTCTAGTGAAAACTTCCATCCAACGGATTAAAGGCCTCCACATGTACAACTCTGATCAATTTACCAAAAGATAAAATTG
>NW_019249088.1:0-1135 GCF_002742605.1 Olea europaea var. sylvestris | reverse complement strand
TTCGTGTTGCTTCATCATTCGAATACTTTGTGTTTGTTTGCCTAAAATTTGGGTTCACATTTTGCCCTTTGTTATGGTGTGTATTTTGTGGGACTGCTTGTATAGTTTTAACTAGAAATCCTTTAAAAATATTTGTTAAAAAAGACATTTGTCCCCAACTTCATCTAGGCTCCAATCATACTCTATTGCCCTTCAGTGAAAAATATTAGTTTTAATCATTTTTAATAAGAAAACAGGCCTTAATTTCTTGATTTATGCCTCATTCTACATTTTTCCTTCCCTCAGGAATGCTTTCCATTTTGAATGTCACCAAAAAAATTTGCTAAATAATAAAAGTCTTCATAAGTATTAAAGGCTTACATATTGAATAACTGAATAATTTCGTATAAGAGTTAATATCATTATTACATATAATTAAGTACTAAAACTCTATTAAGATATATGGCATTAACTAGAATAATATATAGCAGATAGTTAATGAAATTAATCTATTTGTTTATGAAATTAATAAATTATAATGCAACTTTGCTGTTTTCTATTTGGCACCAAACAAAAGAATCAAGAATGTGAATCACATAATCAATAACGTAGGAGAGGGTGGGGAGACAGATCTTCTATCTGGAAAAAAAAAATTATAAAATAAAATAATAATTCAGAAAAAATTACACAGAAATCATAATTGCTTGCTATTGGCTTCAATAAAAGCAAACATTTTAAACATAGCTTGTTCACATATCATATCATCATATATGTTGAAAAGAAAGAAAGCAATAGCTGCTTAACAACTTTTGTAAACAGGGCACAATTTCTTGAAATGTAAACAAACTTTTCATACGGAAATTGCCAAAGCCAATGCAAGCATTTTGTTATAGAATGCCGCCTCCCAACTATGCCAGGTTGCCACCCCCGCCACCCCTTGAGCGGCCACCCATCCTTCCACGTCCACGGCCATAGCCATAGCCTCTGCCACCTCCGCCTCTCCCTCTTCCATAACCAGAACCTAAGTTTAAATTAAAAAGATGCAATTCCTCATAATTAATTAATATCAAACGCATTTTTCGAAGTCTTTAGGTAAAGAACATACTAACCTCGATAACCCCAGCCACCACCACGCCCACCACCTCGGCCCCAGTTA
>NW_019249087.1:0-1352 GCF_002742605.1 Olea europaea var. sylvestris | reverse complement strand
AAATGGCCGAAATCCCTCATACGTCACGACGAAGTGGTGAGTTCAATCCAAAATGGTCGCTACATTTCCAAAAAGTTCTTGTGTGCCCAAAACGGACACCGTGTGCAAAAGTTACGCTCAGTTCATCGTCCGCGACTCTCCAAGTTTTCTAAATATGCAAGTGCTCATTCTCTCGAAAAATCCCCAAAATCCCTCGTACGTCACGACGAAGTGGTGAGTTCAACCCATAATGGTCGCTACATTTCCAAAAAGTTCTTATGGGCCCAAAACGGACACCGTGTGCAAAACTTACGCTGAATTCTTCATCAGCCGACTCTCCAAGCGTTCTAAATATACAAGCGCTCATTCTTTCGAAAAATGGGCGAAATCCCTCGTACGTCAGGACGAAGTGGTGAGTTCAATCTAAAACGGTCGCTACATTTCCAAACGGTACTTATGGGCCCAAAATGGATACCGTGTACAAAGGTTACGCTCAATTCTTCGTACGCCGACAATCCATGCGTTCCAAATATGCAAGTGCTCATTCTTTCCAAAAATGGCCGAAATTTGTCATACGTTACGACGAAGTGGTGAGTTCAATTCAAAACGGTCGCTACATTTCCAAAAAGTTCTTATGGGCCCAAAACGGACACCGTGTGCAAAAGTTACGCTCAATTCTTCGTACGCCGACAATCCATGCGTTCCAAATATGCAAGTGCTCATTCTTTCCAAAAATGGCCGAAATTTGTCATACGTTACGACGAAGTGGTGAGTTCAATCCAAAACGGCCGCTACATTTCCAAAAAGTTCTTGTGGGCCCAAAACGGACACCGTGTGCAAAAGTTACGCTCAATTCTTCGTACGCCGACAATCCATGCGTTCCAAATATGCAAGTGCTCATTCTTTCCAAAAATGGCCGAAATTTGTCATACGTTACGACGAAGTGGTGAGTTCAATCCAAAACGGCCGCTACATTTCCAAAAAGTTCTTGTGGGCCCAAAACGGACACCGTGTGCAAAAGTTACGCTCAATTCTTCGTACGCCGACAATCCATGCGTTCCAAATATGCAAGTGCTCATTCTTTCCAAAAATGGCCGAAATTTGTCATACGTTACGACGAAGTGGTGAGTTCAATCCAAAACGGCCGCTACATTTCCAAAAAGTTCTTGTGGGCCCAAAACGGACACCGTGTCTCAAAGTTACGTTCGGTTCTTCGTCCGCCGACCCTCCAAGTGTTCTAAATATACAAGTGCTCATTCTTTTGAAAATTTACCAAAATCCCTCGTACGTCACGACGAAGTGGTGTGTTCAATCCAAAACGGTCGCCACATTTCCAAAAAGTTCTTATGTGCCCAAAACAGACACCGTGTGCA
>NW_019249086.1:0-1352 GCF_002742605.1 Olea europaea var. sylvestris | reverse complement strand
TTGACCGATGGATGGGAATCGAAAATCGCGCAGGGGCAAATTCGTCATTTTTCGTGACGGTGTCGGAATCGGCTAAAATTTGAAAGATTGATGGGAAACAAAAATCGCGCAGGGGCGATTTCGTCATTTTTCGGGACGGTGTCGGAATCGGCAAAAATTTGAAAGATTGATGGGAAACAATTATCGCGCAGGGGCGATTTCGTCATTTTTCGCGACAGTGTTGAAATCGGCTAAAATTTGACTGATTGATGGGAAACAAAAATCGCGCAGGGGCAATTTCGTCATTTTTCGTGACGGTGTCGGAATCGGCTAAAAGTTGACTGAATGATGGGAAACAAAAATCGCGCCGTGGGCAATTTCGTCATTTTTCGCGACGGTGTCGAAATCGGCTAAAATTTGACCGATGGATGGGAATCAAAAATCGCGCAGGGGCAAATTCGTCATTTTTCGTGACGGTGTCGGAATTGGCTAAAAGTTGACAGATTGATAGGAAACAAAAATCGCGCCGGGGCAATTTCGTCATTTTTCGTGACGGTGTCGGAAACGGCTAAAATTTGACCGATTGATGGGAAACAAAAATCGCGCCGTGGGCAATTTCGTCATTTTTCGCGACGGTGTCGAAATCGGCTAAAAGTTGACTGATTGATGGGAAACAAAAATCGCGGCGGGGGCAATTTCGTCATTTTTCGCGACAGTGTCGAAATCAGCTAAAATTTGACGGATTGATGGGAAACAAAAATCGCGGCGGGGGCAATTTCGTCATTTTTCGCGACAGTGTCGAAATCAGCTAAAATTTGACGGATTGATGGGAAACAAAAATCGCGGCGGGGGCAATTTCGTCATTTTTCGCGACAGTGTCGAAATCAGCTAAAATTTGACGGATTGATGGGAAACAAAAATCGCGGCGGGGGCAATTTCGTCATTTTTCGCGACAGTGTCGAAATCAGCTAAAATTTGACGGATTGATGGGAAACAAAAATCGCGGCGGGGGCAATTTCGTCATTTTTCGCGACAGTGTCGAAATCAGCTAAAATTTGACGGATTGATGGGAAACAAAAATCGCGGCGGGGGCAATTTCGTCATTTTTCGCGACGGTGTCGAAATCGGCTAAAATTTGACCGATGGATGGGAATCAAAAATCGCGTAGGGGCAAATTCGTCATTTTTCGTGACGGTGTCGGAATCGGCTAAAAGTTGACAGATTGATAGGAAACAAAAATCGCGCCCGGTGCAATTTCATAATTTTTCGCGACGGTGTCGAAATTGGCTAAAATTTGACAGATTGGTGGACAACAAATATCGCGCCGGGGGTAATTTCGTCATTTTTCGTGACGGTGTCGAAATCGGCTAAAA
>NW_019249085.1:0-1352 GCF_002742605.1 Olea europaea var. sylvestris | reverse complement strand
TTTAACATTTTTACACAGATAATATCCTTCTATTCACGCTATAGTTTGAATTGCTCCATATCCAAAATAAGCAATGGGTCGATTGTCGTGAAAAACATACTAATATTCGAACACAATTTGTTTAGAAAAAAAAATATTATAACATTCTTACAGGTGATTATGAGAGATCTGATAATGGAGACGAGAGGAATATCCGTCAACGAACTCTTGAAACCGTATCTCTGCAAATACTCTCGAAAACTGTAGCAATTAAAGCAAGTGAAGCTAGAAATCAATAAACACATCACCACCACGTCGCTTATAGCCACCATGACAGGCAACGACATCACCGCCAACGACGCCATCAGCGCCACCACGAAATACACTGTCCTCACCCCCCTCCTCACTTTGTCCCACCACCATCCCCCCTTCGTAATCATTTTTACTCCTAATCACAATTCACGTTTGCCTGAAATTGGATTTCGGAGAACTGAAACCCCAGCAAATAGAGGTACAGAAGACGACGTTATACGCCATCTCCCGGCGTCATATTTTATGCCGGCGATTTGCCTGTTCTTTCGCCGGAATTTCTATTCTCTCTCCCTCTTCTGTAACCGTACGATAGAGAGAGGGGGGAGAGAATGTGTTTTTTAAAATTTAAAACCTTCCGTTTGGTTGTTTGTATCGAATAATAATGTCTGAAGTCTGAACTGCATTGTTCTACAAGGCTCGTCGTTTCCTAACCAAATGAAATCAATTAAAAAAGAAGAAGATGCGATGGTAATCTAGGAAAATGGACGGCGAAGATTTAAAAATTCAAATCCGCCGCCGCCGAAACAAGACCGTTAGATACAGTGATTTGCACGTCTTTTCTGGGACCCAATTTTGCATTACACGTGTCAATTATTCTGTCTGAAGATTCTACAAAAGTATAACGGTCATTTTATTTTTGACCTTTTTATTTGAATTAGTCTTTGACACGTGCATTGCACGAATTTTGTATAGATTATATTATTATTAGAGTGGAATGTGTAAAAAAAATTTTAAAAAAAGGTGTTTTAAGTTTTTGAAAATGAGAAATTATTGAGATGTAAATTGAAGATAAATTAATTTCATTGAAAGCTATAAAATAACTACAAGCCACACAAAAAATATATACAATATTATCCAAAATGAATTGGCTTGGTTTTTCAGTTATTTCAAAAGATAATACTGTTGGATTTTTTTCATTCCATTTTCTACTCTATTTTTTCTTTCATTTTGTCTGATGTTAAAATGGATTTGAACTGAGACTTTCTGACTAGTGAATAGCTGATTTGATAAGAGCTTTTTTTACTGGAGATGACCAATTGTCATCTGCAACTATGTCAAAA
>NW_019249084.1:0-1352 GCF_002742605.1 Olea europaea var. sylvestris | reverse complement strand
CTCCTCAATTTCGAGGATTCTAACACATCCCTCCCTAGTTTGGTTAAGTCTTTATTGCAGGAGTTCGACGATGTGTTTCCTGAAGAGATGCCAAGTGGATTGCCGCCAATCAGAGGCATCGAGCACCAGATTGACTTTGTACCCAGAGCTGTCATACCGAATCGACCAGCTTACCGAAGCAATCCTGAGGAGACGAAGGAGCTTCAAAAGCAAGTGGAGGAGTTGATGAGCAAAGGTTATGTCAGGAAGAGCATGAGTCCATGTACTGTACCTGTTTTGCTGGTGCCTAAGAAGGACGGGACTTGGAGAATGTGTGTGGACTGCCGAGCTATCAACAATATCACGGTAAAGTATCGTCACCCAATATCTAGGCTAGATGAGTTGCATGGTGTTTGCATTTTTAGTAAGATTGATCTTAAGAGTGGGTATCATCAAATTCGCATGCGGGAGGGTGATGAATGGAAAACGGCATTTAAGACTAAGTATGGATTGTATGAATGGTTAGTTATGCCGTTTGGACTCACTAATGCACCGAGCAGTTTTATGAGTTTAATGAACCATGTTTTGCGTGCTTTTATTGGGAAATTTGTTGTAGTTTATTTTGATGACATCTTAATCTATAGTAAAAACCTAGATGAGCATTTAGAACATTTAAATTGTTTGCTTGTTGTGTTGCGAAAGGAACAACTATATGCTAATTTCAAAAAGTGCACATTTTGCATGGATAGAGTTGTTTTCCTAGGATTTTTGGTTAGTGCTAACGGGGTGGAAGTCGATGAAGAAAAGATAAAAGCTATTAAAGAGTGGCCAACACCTAAGACTATAACTGAAGTTAGGAGTTTTCATGGATTGGCTAGTTTTTATAGGCGATTTGTAAGAGATTTTAGTACCATCACCACACCGTTGACTGAAATAGCAAAGAAGAGTGTATATTTAAAGTTAATGATTATGTTTATGTTATGATGCTTTTATATGATTTAGAGATGTGTTATTTAAAGATATGTAATGGACTTGGGCAAAAGCTAAGGGCTTAAAGGGAATTGCATGATATAAAAGTTTATATATTTGCATGTTTTCTTTAAGCAAAGAAAAAGTATGATGTATTTGAAAATGCAACAGATATGGCTCGTAGAACGGCTAGGGCATATAGAGAAGCATTGAACAGTATAATTGCTATTCATTCCTATGAAGACGGCTTGGGCATATAGAGAAGCATTGAACCGTAGAATTGCTATTCATTCCTATGAAAACTATGTAACTGATCTGACTCGACCGCGTAGCGAACATGTGTATGACATCTATGAGAGATGCATGACGGTGGTTAATGCTGGAATGGAGATCATGCATATTGA
>NW_019249083.1:0-1352 GCF_002742605.1 Olea europaea var. sylvestris | reverse complement strand
CGGTGAGTATTATGGTAGTTATAACTAAGCAAAGTGTCATCGGCAAATACGACAATAATGTTTGTTACTTGTATCTTAATAACTAAGCAGATTTTACAACAAAAATCATTCAATTTCATGGCTGTCCTTGAGATTGTGCAGGTAGTGCAATCGCACAGGGCCCCCATAATTATTATAATTGCACCACATATAATTGTTATGTATTTATTTATATTTTAGAGGACAAAATATTTTAGGAGGAAAAGCACAAAGAATTATACAATGTTATATCGACATTTTAGTGGACATGCCAAGAAGATGTTTGCAGATTGTCTCATACCAAAACCATAAACCACGCAGAAATTTCAAATAAAGGTTCAATTGCCGTGTCATTACCATACTTAGACTCGAAAGAAGCCTTGTTCTTTGGAGGACTTTTTGGGGCTTCTTGGATTTCACTTTATATGATTGTAGCTAGTGAGTTTTCAAGACAGTTCGAGAACTGACTATAACCTGGTTACCTACCTTGTCCAAGATAGGTTAAAAGGGTAAATGATTCAAGATTCTAAAGAAGATAAAAATAAACAATTGTGAGACAGTAAGTATAGCTTAGAGTCAAGTCTCAGAATGGTAAATTAAATGTTGCAAGTTTATGTGGATGTTGTACCACAGGGCCTAAATAAACCTCATACAAGAATTCCCATACACTAAGCATCAAAGTTTTGAAATTTTAGGATTTGGAATTAGGGTTTCAAGGTAATTGGAAAATAAATAAATAAATAAAATTGTTTGTCCGTGCACTAATGAGAAAAGAAATGATGAAACGAAAAGCCCTAAAAATGGGCTTCAACGATAGGATATCTGTCACTCCTATTTTAATTTTCACTGCTTTAAGTTTATTTCGTCGCTAAAGCCCCTTTTATGCCCCTTTTTTCCCCCCCAAAATGGTTGAAAAAGTGGTGCAAGTGGTTCCAAATCTTTACCCATCTTGCATTTAGGGCCAAGCTTCCAAATTTGGGGAAATTAGGCCCTTGGCCCTGAATTAAAAAAATTAATTACTACACAACAGTTAAATAATTTCGTAATATATACGGTGAGCCAAATAAGGAAGTAAATAATATTCAGCACCTAGCCTTCTAGCCACTGCCACTTCATTAAATGCAACCGCCGAAATTGTCAGACTGCAATCTTAAATCCAGCCATTCTCCCCAAAGACGTGGAAAACACATCAACAAATATTCCAGGCAGCCAATAATGAGTGTTTTTCAACAGAATTGATAAGTAAGCCAATGACACTTCAGTTCTTTCCTGAATGTAATGTCTCACACAAGTTACTTGGATCATCTTTACCAGGGAAGGATATTGTAATCGGT
>NW_019249082.1:0-1352 GCF_002742605.1 Olea europaea var. sylvestris | reverse complement strand
GAATCAAGTGATGTGGAGTTAACCAATGATGTTGTTGCTTTGAAGATAACTAGCATGAATTGGTCATATAAGATTGTCAACTTGCTGGCTTCCAGACTTTTGCCAATGTATAAAGTCCTTCACAAAATCCTGATTCATAACCTTGATCCCACCCACCACTCTCGAATCAGTCAAGTGATAGAGCAGCTATGTTGTATAAAAATTACACACTAAGGTTGGGTTAGGTCCGATAAAGTTGGATATTTATAAAGACGGTCTATGAGGGACCTAGAAGAGCCAAACAATACGAACTTTCCCTTCCCGGTTTGATCCATCACTTCCTAGTAGATTTGGGAATTCTTATAATGGCTTCTGACAGACATTCTATCGATATACTACTGAACATTCTGAAAGGCTCCAGATGTCCATATATCCCATGTCCCACTACTTCAGCAGTTAACCCAACATTTAAAATCACGTTTGGTAACCACCCATAATCTGAGGACGTGCATAATCGCTCTGTGATGGGAAGAGCATTTTAAAGGTGTTAAAATCCATTTCGGAAGGTCCCTAAGCTCATTTCCACGTTCAGTCTGCATACACCATCTAACCAGTGAGAAATAGGGCTTAGAAGAGCCTTAACCCAAAGTTAAACACCACCTACAAGCTTGAGTGAGTGCGTCAAGAACTACAATGGCGGGAGGTACATTTTCGATCCAATTTATTTCGCATTCATCCAAATGCTATTTTGTTGATTAAAGCATGTTTAGAGAAGCTCTGAATTATTGGAAAATCATACACACACATATATATGTAGTTCAGACATGGATGTATATCGTGATAAATACTTTATCTCTTTTATAGATCACTCACGATACATGTATCTCTACTCGTTTAAGAGTAAAAATGAAGCACTAAATGCTTTTAAGGCATTTAAAGCTGAAGTAGAGAAACAATATGGTAAACAAATTAAGATCGTGAGATCCGATAGAGGTGGAGAATACTATGGTAGATACACTGAAAGTGGACAAGCGACTGGTCTATTTGTGAGGTTTCTTCAAGAGAACGGGATTGTTGCCTAATAGAGTTGCCTAGTTCTCCGGACCAGAATGGAGTAACTGAAAGGAGAAACCGAACATTATTGGACATGGTACGAAGCATGCTAGCTAGCTCCAAGCTTCCTCATTCCTTATGGATTGAAGCTCTAAAGACAGTTGTGTACATATTAAATCGAGTTCCAACCAAACCTATCCCAAAGACGCCTTTTGAGTTATTCAAGGGTTAGAAATTGAGTTTGCGACATGTACACATTTGGGGATGTTCGTCTAAAGTAAGAGTCTATAATCCACAAGAAAAGAAGTTGGACCCAAGGA
>NW_019249081.1:0-1352 GCF_002742605.1 Olea europaea var. sylvestris | reverse complement strand
TGCGGAGAGAATAAATCTACTTCAAGTTGGATATTCACTCTTAGAGGTGGTGCAGTTTCTTGAAAGTCTAAGAAACAAACTTGAATTACTCATTCAGCTATGAAATCGGAGTTTGTAGCATTGGCCGAAATCGGGAAAGAAGCTGAGTGGCTAAGAGATTTATTATAAGAAATACCTTTAGTTATAAAGGATATTTCTTCTATACCTATCTTGTGTAATAGTCAAGCTACCCTAGCTCGATCATATAACGAAGTATACAATGGAAAATCTAGACACATGAGTCTAAGACACGAGTATGCAAGGAAATTAATCAAACACGGAGTGATTTCTCTTACATTTGTTAAGTCTAGTGAGAGCTTAGCTGATCCATTTACGAAACCTCTCACAAAAGAGTTAGTGAGATCAACATCAAGTAAAATAGGATTAAAACTCCTCAAATAGATCCACTGATAACAGCAATCTCACCAAAATATACTAAACTATTACATAGAGGTTCAAGAGGTAACAACAAGTTATTCGATAAGTGGATGGATTCACCACTATTAATATATATCTAATACTATCTTTGGAAGATAGTGCTGGTTGTTACTATTGGAGGGATGAGTTAAAATAAAACTCTTAACGAAGTTCAGTACGGAGTACAAATATCTGTAAAAGTAACATAGATACTGGAAGAACTTTGCCTATGTAAACTTCAAGGTGGTGCCACCTCATTAGAGAATTGGAGTTTTCTTTCTTTAAAAGTTCAATGAAATAGGATTAGTACAAGGCCATATTAGCACTAAGTGAGTTAGAAGAACTAGTGAAAAGCATAACACTTGTGCGTGTGATTTCATCGGTATTGTCACAAAGAATAATTGGTTCAAGGAACACTAGCCACCTGGAATTCTGATAATACTTTATGAGATTTACACTATAAATAGATTCAAATCGAAAGATATCTAATTCTTATGCATGAGTGTTGATATTTGATTATGTGATTAAAATAGATTTTGAACAAGTGGGGGATTGTTGGAAAAAAATTTCAAAATCAAAGAAAAAAGGGGGGAGGGGGGGGCTCAACCATGCGATCGCATGACGCCCTCCCGAGAATGGGAGGGCGGCGATGCTAGCGGTCACATGGTTATCAAAACTAACTGTTAGGTTAGTTTTTTGATCGTTTTTTATTTAAAATTGGTGGCTTTTCATTCTTGTTTTGTACCATTTCGTAAGAAACTTGCCAAGGCCTATAAATAGGTGATCCAAGTACAAGAAAGAAATATTGAGTTCCATTAAAAAATTATCCCCAAATATACTTCCAATATTGAGGAATTTTATCAAATAATTTTTTCATTTTCACTTGTTCGTTGTGA
>NW_019249080.1:0-1352 GCF_002742605.1 Olea europaea var. sylvestris | reverse complement strand
AAACAATTGAATTTGGCTAAAATCCCGTGATCCCGGGTCTGTGCCCTGAGTCCAATTTCGCGGGCCGTTTCCAATCAACCGGCCAAATTTCAGGCCACTCCGAAACCGTCGCAACAAATGACAAAATTGCCCCTGGTGCGGTTTTCCTTTGTTAATTTTCTGTCTAGCACTTCTTTAGCCTGGCATAATTAACACGTAAATTAATCATTCGGAGGCCCAAATGAAGGAATTTGGCTAAAATCCCGTGATCCCAGGCTTGTGCCCTGAGTCCAATTTCTCGGGCCATTTCCTATCAACCTACTAAATTTCGGCCCAATCCGACGACGTCGCAACAAATGACAAAATTGCCCCTAGTGCGATTTTGCTTTGTTAATTTTCGGTCCAGCACTTCTTCAACCTGACATAATTAATAAGGAAATTAATTATTCGGAGGCCCAAACGAAGGAATTTAGCTAAAATCCCGTGATCCTGGGTCTTTGCCTCGAGTCCAATTTCGCGGGCCGTTTCCAAATAACCTGCCAAATTTAGGCCCATTCCGACATCACCGCGACAAATAAAAAAATTGCCCCTGGTTCGATTTTTTTATGCTAATTTTCTGTCCAGCACTGCTTCATCCTAACATAATTAATACGGATTTTAATTATTCCCAGGCCCAAACGTCAGAATTTTGCTAAAATCCCACGATCCCGAATCTGTGGCCCGCGTCCAATTTCGCGAGGCATTTCCAATCAATTAGCCAAATTTCGGCCCATTCTGACACTGCCGCGACAAATGAAAAATTTCCCCTCGTGCGGTTTTTCTTTGTTAATTTTCTGTCCAACACTTCTTCAACCTGACATAATTAATACGAAAATAAATTATTCGGAGGCCCAAACGAAAGAGTTTGGCTAAAATCCCGCGATCCCAGATCTGTGCTCCAAGACCAATTTTGCGGCCCGTTTCAAATCAACCTGCCAAATTTTGGCCCTTTCCGACACCGTCGCGAAAAATGACAAAATTTTCTCCCGTCACGATTTTTCTTTGTTAATTTTCTGTCCAGTACTTCTTCAACCTTACATAATTAATATGGCAATTAATTATTCGGACGCCCAAACAAAGGAATTTGGCTAAAATCCCGTGATCCCGGGTTTGTGCCCTGAGTCCAATTTCTTGGGCCGTTTCCAATCAACCTACCAAATTTCGGCCCATTTCGACGTCATCGCGACAAATGACAAAATTTCCCCTGGTACGATTTTGCTTTGTTAATTTTCTGTCCAACACTTCTTCATTCTGACATAATTCATACGGAAATTAATCATTCGGAGGCCCAAACAAAGGAATTTGGCTAAAATCCCATGATTCCAGGTCTGTGC
>NW_019249079.1:0-1352 GCF_002742605.1 Olea europaea var. sylvestris | reverse complement strand
TCACGACAAATGACGAAATCGCCCCCGGCACAATTTTTGTTTCCGTTCGATCTGTCAAATTTTAGCCCATTTCGACGCCGTCGCGAAAAATTAAGAAATCGCCCCCGGCGCGATTTTGATTTCCCATCAATCAGTCAAATTTTAGCCGATTCCGACACCGTCGCGAAGAATAACAAAATTGCCCCCGGCGCGATTTTTGTTTCCCATCAATCGGTCAAATTTTAGACGATTCCAAAACCGTCGAGAAAAATGACGAAATCGACCCCGGAGCGATTTTTTTCCGATGAATCGGTCAAATTTGAGCCCATTTCAACACCGTCTCGAAAAATGACGAAATCGCCCCCCGCCCGATTGTTGTTTCCCATCAATCAGTCAAATTTTAGCCGGATTCGAAACTGTCGCAAAAAATGACGAAATTGCACCCGGCGCGATTTTTGTTTCCGATCAATCTGTCAAATTTGAGCCAATTTCAAAACCATCGCGAAAAATTACGAAATCGCCCCCAGCGCGATTTTTGTTTCCCATCAATCAGTCAAATTTTAGCCGTTTTAAAAATGACAAAATTGCCCCCGGCTCGTTTTTTGTTTCACATCAATCAGTCAAATTTTAGACGATTCCAAACCTGTCGCGAAAAATGACGAAATCGACTCCGACGCGATTTTTTTCCGATGAATAGGTCAAATTTGAGCCCATTTCGACACCGTCGCGAAAAATGACGAAATCGCCCCCTGCGCGATTTTTTTTTCCCATCAATCAGTCAAATTTTTGCCGATTACGACACAGTCGCGAAAAATGACGAAATTGCCCACGTCGCTATTTTTGTTTCCCATCAATCAGTCAAATTATAGATGATTCCAACACCGTCGCGAAAAATGACGAAATCGACCCGGTGCGATTTTTTTTTCCGATCAATCGGTCAAATTTGAGCCCATTTCGACACCGTCGTGAAAAATGACAAAATCGCCCTCGGCGCTATTTTTGTTTTCCATCAATCAGTCAAATTTTAGTCGATTCCGACACCGTCGCGAAAAATGACGAAATTTCTCCAGGCGCGATTTTGTTTTCCATCAATCAGTCAAATTTTAGACGATTCCAACACCGTCGCGAAAAATGACGAAATTGACCCCGACGAGATTTTTTTTCGATGAATCGGTCAAATTTAAGCCCATTTGGACGCCGTCGTGAAAAATGACGAAATCGCCCCCGGCGCAATTTTTGTTTCCCATCAATCAATCAAATTTTAGCCGATTGCGATACCGTCGCGAAAATTGACGAAATTGCCCCCGGCACGATTTTTGTTTCCGATCAATCTGTCAAATTTGAGCCCGTTTCGACACAGTCGCGAAACATTA
>NW_019249078.1:0-1352 GCF_002742605.1 Olea europaea var. sylvestris | reverse complement strand
CATTCTCGAAAAATGACGAAATTGCCCCTAGGGCGGTTTTTGTTTCCGGTCAACCTGTCAAATTTTAGCTAATTCCGACACAGCCGAGAAAAATGACGAAATTGCCCCCGTTGCGGTTCTTGTTCCCGATCAACCTGTAAAATTTTAGCCAATTCCGGTACAATCGCGAAAAATGACGAAATTGCCCCCGGCGCGGTTTTTGTTTCCGATCAACCTGTCAAATTTTAGCTAATTCCGACACAGTCCAGAAAAAATGACGAAATTGCCCCTGTCTCAATT
Organism: Olea europaea var. sylvestris; assembly: GCF_002742605.1. Taxonomy (NCBI): domain Eukaryota; kingdom Viridiplantae; phylum Streptophyta; class Magnoliopsida; order Lamiales; family Oleaceae; genus Olea; species Olea europaea. Next base: position 1,073 of record NW_019249078.1, on the reverse strand, counting down.
TTTGTTCCCGATCAACCTGTCAAATTTTAGGCAATTCCGACACAGTCGAGAAAAATGACGAAATTGCCACCGGCGCGATTTTTGTTCCCGATCAACCTGTCAAATTTGAGCCAACTCCGACAGAGTCGAGAAAAATGACGAAATTGCCCTCGGCGCGATTTTTGTTCCTGATCAACCGTCAAATTTGAGCCAATTCCGACGCATTCTCGAAAAATGACGAAATTGCCCCAGCGCGGTTTATGTTCCCGATCAACCTGTCAAATTTTAGGCAATTCCGACACAGTCGAGAAAAATGACGAAATTGCCCCCGGCGCGATTTTTGTTCCCGATCAACCTGTCAAATTTGAGCCAATTCCGACAGAGTCGAGAAAAATGACGAAATTGCCCCCAGGGCGATTTTTGTTCCTGATCAACCTGTCAAATTTGAGGCAATTCCGACGCATTCTCGAAAAATGACGAAATTGGCCTCGGCCCGATTTTTGTTTCCGGTGAACCTGTCAAATTTTAGCTAATTGCGACACTGTCGAGAAAAATGACGAAATTGCCCCCGTCGCGATTTTTGTCCCCGATCAACATGTCAAATTTTGGCCAATTCCGGCACAGTCTCGAAAGATGACGAAATTGCCCCCGGCGCATTTTTTGTTCCCGATCAACCTGTCAAATTTGAGCCAATTCCGACGCATTCTCGAAAAATGACGAAATTGCCCCCGGCGCGGTTTTTGTTTCCGATCAACCTGTCAAATTTTAGCTAATTCCGACACAGTCGAGAAAAATGACGAAATTGCCTCCGTCGCGGTTCTTGTTCCCGATCAACCTGTAACATTTTAGCCAATTCCGGCACAATCGCGAAAAATGACGAAATTGCCCCCGGCGCGGTTTTTGTTTCCGATCAACCTGTCAAATTTTAACCAATTTCGACAAAATCTAGAAAAATGACGAAATTGCCCTCGGCGCGGTTTCTGTTTCCGATAAACCAGTCAAATTTTAGCCAATTCCGACACAGTCGAGAAAAATGACGAAATTGCCCCCGTCGCGGTTCTTGTTCCCGATCAACCTGTAAAATTTTAGCCAAT
>NW_019249077.1:0-60998 GCF_002742605.1 Olea europaea var. sylvestris | reverse complement strand
CGACGCGTTTTTTATTTCCGAGCAACCTACCAAATTTAAGCCCATTTCGACACAGTCGCGAAAAATGACGAAATTGCCCCGGCGTGGTTTTTGTTTCCGATCTACCAGTCAAATTTTAGCCGATTCCTTCACAGTCGCGAAAAATACCGAAATTGCCCCCAGCGCGATTTTTATTTCCGATAAACTTGCAAAATTTAAGCCAATTCCGACACAGTCGGGTAAAATGACAAAATTGCCCCCGGCGCGATTTTCATTTCCGATCAGCCAGTCAAATTTTAGCCAATTTCGACACAGTCGCGAAAAATGACGAAATCGCCCCCAGTGCGATTTTTATTTCCGAACAACCTGACAAATTTAATTCCATTCCGACACAGTCGCGAAAAATGACGAAATTGCCCATGCCACGATTTTTGTTTCCAATCAACCAGTCAAATTTTAGCCCATTCCGACACAGTCCGGAAAAATGACGAAATTGCCCTGGCGCGATTTTTGTTCCCGATCAACCGTTCCAATTTTATCCCATTCCGACACCGTCGCGAAAAATGACGAAATTGCCCCCGGTGCAATTTTTATTTCCGAACAACCCGCCAAATTTAAACCCATTCCGACACAGTCACGAAAAATGGCGAAATTGCCCACTGAGCGATTTTTCATTCTGATCGACCAGTCAAATTTTAGCCCATTTCGACAGAGTCGTGAAAAATGACGAAATTGCCCCCGGCGCGATTTTTATTTCCGAGCAACCTACCAAATTTAAGACCATTTCGACACAGTCGCGAAAAATGACGAAATTGCCCCGGCGCGGTTTTTGTTTTCGATCTACCGGTCAAATTTTAGCCCATTCCGACAGAGTCACGAAAAATGACGAAATTGCCCCAGACACGATTTTTATTTCCGATCAACCTGCCAAATTTAAGGCCATTCCTACACAGTCGCGTAAAATGACGAAATTGCCCCCAGTGCGATTTTTGTTTCCGATCAACTAGTCAAATTTTAGCCCATTTCGAAACAGTCGTGAAAAATGACGAAATTGCCCCCGGCGCGATTTTTCTTTCCGAGCAACCTCCCAAATTTAAGCCCATTTCAACACAGTCGCGAAAAATGACGAAATTGCCCCGGCGCGATTTTTGTTTCCGATCTACCAGTCAAATTTTAGCCGATTCCAACACAATCGCGAAAAATGCCGAAATTGCCCCCGGCCAGATTTTTATTTCCGATCAACTTGCAAAATTTAAGCACATTCCTACACAATCGGGCAAAATTTCAAAATTGCCCCCGGCGCGATTTTTTTTCCGATCGACCAGTCAAGTTTTCGCCCTTTTCGACAGAGTCATGAAAAATGAAGAAATTGCCCCCGGCGCAATTTTTTTTTCCGATCGACTAGTCACATATTTGCCCATTTCGACACGGTCGCGAAAAATGACGAAATTGCCCTGGCGCGGTTTTTGTTTCCGATCTACCAGTCAAATTTTAGCCCATTCCGACACAGTCACGAAAAATGACGAAATTGCCCCCCACACAATTTTTATTTCCGATCAACCTGCCAAATTTAAGCCCATTCCGACACAGTCGCGAAAAATGAGGAAACTGCCCAGACGTGGTTTTTGTTTCCGATCTACCAGTCAAATTTTAGCCCATTTCGACACAGTCTTGAAAAATGACGAAATTCCCCCCGGCCCGATTTTTATTTCCGATCAACCTGCCAAATTTAAGCCCATTTCTACACAGTCGCGCAAAATGACGAAGTTGCCCCGACGCGATTTTTGTTTCCGATCTACCAGTCAAATTATAGCCCATTTCGACACAGTCGCGAAAAATGACGAAATTACTCCCGGCGCGATTTTTATTTACGATCAACCTGCCAAATTTAAGCCCATCCGAAACAGTCACGAAAAGTGACGAAATTGTCCCGTTGCAATTTTTTTACCCGATCTACCTGTCAAATTTTAGCCCATTCCGACACAGTCGCGAAAAATGACAAAATTGCCCCCGGAGCGATTTTTATTTCCGATCAACTTGCCAAATTTAAGACCATTCCGACACAGTCGCGAAAAATGACGAAATTGCCCTCGGCGCGATTTTTGTTTGATCGACCAGTCAAACATTAGCCCATATCGACACAGTCGCGAAAAATGACGAAATTGCTCCCGGCGCGATTTTTATTTCCGATCAACCTGCCAAATTTAAGCCCATTCCGGCACAATCGCAAAAAATGAGGAAATTGCCTCGGAGCAGTTTTTGTTTCCGATCTACAAGTCAAATTTTAGCACATTTCGACACAGTCGCAAAAAATGACGAAATTACCCCCGACGCGATTTTTATTTCCAATCAACCTGCCAAATTTAAGCCCATTCCAACACAGTTGCGAAAAATGATGAAATTGCCCCAGCCCGATTTTTGTTTCCAATTTACCTGTCAAATTTTAGCCCATTCTGACACCCCCCGCGCGATTTTTAATTCCGATCAACCTGCCAAATTTAAGCCCATTCCGACACAGTCGCATAAAATGACGAAATTGCCCCCGACGCGATTTTTGTTTCCGATCAACCAGTCAAATTTTAGCCCATTTCGACACAGTCGCAAAAAATGACGAAATTGCCCCCGACGCGATTTTTGTTTCCGATCAACCAGTCAAATTTTAGCCCATTTCGACACAGTCGCGAAAAATGACGAAATTGCGCCCGGTGTGATTTTTATTTCCGAACAACCTGCCAAATTTAATCCCATTCCAACACAGTCGCGAAAAATGACGAAATTGCCCATGGCGCGATTTTTGTTTCCAATCAACCAGTCAAATTTTAGCACATTCCGACACAGTCGGGAAAAATGTCGAAATTGCCCTGGCGCGATTTTTGTTCCCGATCAACTGGTCAAATTTTATCCCATTCCGACACCGTCGCGAAAAATGACGATTTTTATTTCCGAACAACCTGCCAAATTTAAACCCATTCCGACACAGTCGCGAAAAATGACGAAATTGCCCACGGAGCGATTTTTTCCCGATCGACCCGTCAAATTTTAGCCCATTTCGACACAGTCATGAAAAATGACAAAATTGCCCCCGGTGGGATTTTTATTTCCGAGCAACCTACCAAATTTAAGCCCATTTCGACACAGTCGCGAAAAATGTCGAAATAGCCCCGGCGCGATTTTTGTTTCCGATCTACCAGTCAAATTTTAGCCCATTCTGACACAGTCACGAAAAATGACGAAATTGCCCCCGACACGATTTTTATTTCCGATCAACCTGCCAAATTTAAGCCCATTCCGGCACAGTCGCGAAAAATGAGGAAATTGCCCAGACGTGGTTTTTGTTTCCGATCTACCAGTCAAATTTTAGGCCATTTCGACACAGTCGCGAAAAATTACGAAATTTCCCCTGGCCCGATTTTTATTTTTCCGATCAACCTGCCAAATTTATGCCCATTCCGACACAGTCGCGTAAAATGACGAAATTGTCCCCGACGCGATTTTTGTTTCCGATCAATCAGTCAAATTTTAGCCCATTTCGACACAGTCTTGAAAAATGACGAAATTGCCCCAGGCGCGATTTTTATTTCCGATCGACCTGCCAAATTTAAACCCATTCCGACACAGTCGCGAAAAATGACGAAATTACCCCCGGCGCGATTTTTGTTTCCGATCAACCAATCAAATTTTAGCCCTTTTGGAGACAGTCGCGAAAAAAGACGAAATTGCCCAGGCGCGATTTTTGTTTCCGATAAATCACTCAAATTTTGGCCCATTTCGACACAGTCGCGAAAAATGACGAAATTGCCCGACGGCGCAGTTTTTGTTTCCGATGAACCTGTCAAATTTTAGCCCATTCCGACACAGTCGCGAAAAATGACGAAATTGCCTCTGGCGAGGTTTTTGTTTCCGATCAACCAGTCAAATTTTAGGTCATTCCGATACAGTCGCGAAAAATGATGAAATTGCCCACGGCGCGATTTTTTTTTCCGATCAACAAGTAAATTTTAGCCCATTTCGAGACAGTCGCGAAAAATGACGAAATTGCCCTCGGCGCGATTTTTATTTCCGATCAACCTGCCAAATTTAAGCCCATTTCGACACAGTCGCGAAAAACGACGAAATTGCCCTGGCGCGATTTTTGTTTCCGATCTACCGGTCAAATTTTAGCCCATTCTGACACAGTCGTGAAAAATGACAAAATTGCCCCGGCGCGATTTTTATTTCCGATCAACCTGCCAAATTTGAGGCCATTCCGACACAGTTGCGAAAATGACGAAATTGCCCTGGCGCGATTTTTATTTCTGATCAACCTGCCAAATTTAAGCCCATTCCGACACAGTCGCGTAAAATGACGAAATTGCCCCCAGTGCGATTTTTGTTTCCGATCAACCAGTCAAATTTTAGCCCATTTCGATACAGTCGTGAAAAATGACGAAATTGCCCCCGACGCGTTTTTTATTTCCGAGCAACCTACCAAATTTAAGCCCATTTCGACACAGTCGCGAAAAATGACGAAATTGCCCCGGCATGGTTTTTGTTTCCGATCTACCAGTCAAATTTTAGCCGACTCCTTCACAGTCGCGAAAAATACCGAAATTGCCCCTAGCGCGATTTTTATTTCCGATCAACTTGCAAAATTTAAGCCAATTCCGACACAGTCGGGTAAAATGACAAAATTGCCCCCGGCGCGATTTTCATTTCCGATCAACCAGTCAAATTTTAGCCAATTTCGACACAGTCGCGAAAAATGACGAAATCGCCCCCAGTGCGATTTTTATTTCCGAACAAGCTGACAAATTTAATTCCATTCCGACACAGTCGCGAAAAATGACGAAATTGCCCATGCCGCGATTTCTGTTTCCAATCAACCAGTCAAATTTTAGCCCATTCCGACACAGTCCGGAAAAATGACGAAATTGCCCTGGCGCGATTTTTGTTCCCGATCAACCGTTCAAATTTTATCCCATTCCTACACCGTCGCGAAAAATGACGAAATTGCCCCCGATGCAATTTTTATTTCCGAACAACCTGCCAAATTTAAACCCATTCCGACACGGTCACGAAAAATGACGAAATTGCCCACTGAGTGATTTTTTTTCGGATCGACCAGTCAAATTTTAGCCCATTTCGACAGAGTCGTGAAAAATGACGAAATTGCCCCCGGCGCGATTTTTATTTCCGAGCAACCTACCAAATTTAAGACCATTTCGACACAGTAGCGAAAAATGACGAAATTGCCCCGGCGCGATTTTTGTTTTCGATCTACCAGTCAAATTTTAGCCCATTCCGACAGAGTCACGAAAAATGACGAAATTCCCCACGACACGATTTTTATTTCCGATGAACCTGCCAAATTTAAGGCCATTCCTACACAGTCGCGTAAAATGACGAAATTGCCCCCAGTGCGATTTTTGTTTCCGATCAACCAGTCAAATTTTAGCCCATTTCGATACAGTCGTGAAAAATGACGAAATTGCCCCCGGCGCGATTTTTATTTCCGAGCAACCTCCCAAATTTAAGCCCATTTCGACACAGTCGCGAAAAATGACGAAATTGCCCCGGCGCGATTTTTGTTTCCGATCTACCAGTCAAATTTTAGCCGATTCCGACACAATCGCGAAAAATGCCGAAATTGCCCCCGGCCCGATTTTTATTTCTGATCAACTTGCAAAATTTAAGCACATTCCGACACAATCGGGCAAAATGACAAAATTGCCCCCGGCGCGATTTTTTTTCCGATCGACCAGTCAAATTTTCGCCCATTTCGACAGAGTCGTGAAAAATGACGAAATTGCCCCCGGCGCGATTTTTTTTTCCGATCGACTAGTCACATTTTTGCCCATTTCGACACGGTCGCGAAAAATGACGAAATTGCCCTGCCGCGGTTTTTTTTTCCGATCTACCAGTCAAATTTTAGCCCATTTCGACACAGTCACGAAAAATGACGAAATTGCCCCCGACACGATTTTTATTTCCGATCAACCTGCCAAATATAAGCCCATTCCGACACAGTCGCGAAAAATGAGGAAATTGCCCAGACGTGGTTTTTGTTTCCGATCTACCAGTCAAATTTTAGTCCATTTCGACACAGTCTTGAAAAATGACGAAATTTCCCCTGGCCCGATTTTTATTTCCGATCAACCTGCCAAATTTAAGCCCATTTCTACACAGTCGCGTAAAATGACGAAATTGCCCACGGCGAGATTTTTGTTTCCGATCTACCATTCAAATTTTAGCCCATTTCGGCACAGTCTTGAAAAATGACGAAGTTGCCCTCGGCGCGATATTTATTTTCGATCAACTTGCCAAATTTAAGCCCATTCCCACACAGTCGCGAAAAATGAGGAAATTGCCTCGGCGGGATTTTTGTTTCCGATCTACCAATCAAATATTAGCCCATTTCGACACAGTCGTGAAAAATGACGTAATTGCCCCCGGCGAGATTTTTATTTCCGAGCAACCTGCCAAATTTAAGCCCATTCCGACACAGTCGTGAAAAATGACGAAATTGCCCCGGCGGGATTTTTGTTTCCGATCTACCAGTCAAATTATAGCCCATTTCAACACAGTCGCGAAAAATGACGAAATTACTCCCGGCGCGATTTTTATTTCCGATCAACCTGCCAAATTTAAGCCCATCCGAAACAGTCACGAAAAGTGATCAAATTGTCCCGATGCGATTTTTTTTCCCGATCTACCCGTCAAATTTTAGCCCATTCCGACACAGTCTCGAAAAATGACGAAATTGGCCCTGGCGCGATTTTTATTTCCGATCAACCTGCCAAATTTAAGCCCATTCCGACACAGTCGCGAAAAATGACGAAATTGCCCCCGGCGCGATTTTTATTTCCGATCAACCTGCCAAATTTAAGCCCATTCCGGCACAATCGCGAAAAATGAGGAAATTGCCCCGGAGCAGTTTTTGTTTCCGATCTACCAGTCAAATTTTGGCCCATTTCGACACAGTCGCGAAAAATGACGAAATTGCCCGACGGAGCAGTTTTTGTTTCTGATGAACCTGTCAAATTTTAGCCCATTCCGACACAGTCGCGAAAAATGACGAAATTGCCTCTGGCGAGGTTTTTGTTTCCGATCAACCAGTCAAATTTTAGCCCATTCCGATACAGTCGCGAAAAATGATGAAATTGCCCGCGGCGCGATTTTTTTTTCCGATCAACCAGTCAAATTTTAGCCCATTTCGAGACAGTCGCGAAAAATGACGAAATTGCCCCCGGCGCGATTTTTATTTCCGATCAACCTGCCAAATTTAAGCCCATTTCGACACAGCTGCGAAAAATGACGAAATTGCCCTGGCGCGATTTTTGTTTCCGATCTACCAGTCAAATTTTAGCCCATTCTGACAGTCGCGAAAAATGACAAAATTGCCCCCGGCGCGATTTTTATTTCCGATCAACCTGCCAAATTTAAGGCCATTCCGACACAGTTGCGAAAAATGTCGAAATTGCCCCGGCGCGATTTTTATTTCTGATCAACCTGCCAAATTTAAGCCCATTCCGACACAGTCGCGTAAAATGACGAAATTGCCCCCAGTGCGATTTTTGTTTCCGATCAACCAGTCAAATTTTAGCCGATTTCGATACAGTCGTGAAAAATGACGAAATTGCCCCCGACGCATTTTTATTTCCTAGCAACCTACCAAATTTAAGCCCATTTCGACACCGTCGCAAAAAATGAGGAAATTGTCCCGTCGCAGTTTTTGTTTCCGATCTACCAGTCAAATTTTAGCCCATTCCGACACAGTCGCGAAAAATTATGAAATTCCCCACGGCCCGATTTTTATTTCCGATCAACCTGTCAAATTTAAGCCCATTCCGTCACAGTCGTGTAAAATGACGAAATTGCCCCAGCGCGATTTTTGTTTCCAATCAACCACTCAAATTTTAGCCCATTCCGACACAGTCGGGAAAAATGACGAAATTGCCCTAGCGCGATTTTTGTTCCCGATCAACCGTTAAAATTTAACCCATTCCGACACCGTCGCGAAAAATGACGAAATTGCCCCCGGTGCAATTTTTATTTCCGAACAACCTGCCAAATTTAAACCCATTCCGACACAGTCACGAAAAATTACGAAATTGCCCACTGAGCGATTTTTCATTCTGATCGACCAGTCAAATTTTAGCCCATTTCGACAGAGTCGTGAAAAATGACGAAATTGCCCCCGGCGGGATTTTTATTTTCGAGCAACCTACCAAATTTAAGTCCATTTCGACACAGTCACGAAAAATGACGAAATTGCCGCCGACACGATTTTTATTTCCGATCAACCTGCCAAATTTAAGGCCATTCCTACACAGTCGCGTAAAATGACGAAATTGCCCCCAGTGCGATTTTTGTTTCCGATCAACCAGTCAAATTTTAGCCCATTTCGATACAGTCGTGAAAAATGACGAAATTGCCCCCGGCACGATTTTTATTTCCGAGCAACCTCCCAAATTTAAGCCCATTTCGACATAGTTGCGAAAAATGACGAAATTGCCCCGGCGCGATTTTTGTTTCCGATCTACCAGTCAAATTTTAGCCGGCTCCGACACAATCGCGAAAAATGCCGAAATTGCCCCCGGCCCGAGTTTTATTTCCGATCAACTTGCAAAATTTAAGCACATTCCGACACAATCGGGCAAAATGACAAAATTGCCCCCGGCGCGATTTTTTTTTCCGATCGACCAGTCAAATTTTCGCCCATTTCGACAGAGTCGTGAAAAATGACGAAATTACCCCCGGCGCGATTTTTTTTTCCGATCGACTAGTCACATTTTTGCCCATTTCGACACGGTCGCGAAGAATGACGAAATTGCCCTAGCGCGGTTTTTGTTTCCGATCTACCAGTAAAATTTTAGCCCATTCCGACACAGTCACGAAAAATGACGAAATTGCCCCCGACACGATTTTTATTTCCGATCAACCTGCCAAATTTAAGCCCATTCTGACACAGTCGCGAAAAATGAGGAAATTGCCCCGACGTGGTTTTTGTTTCCGATCTACCAGTCAAATTTTAGCCCATTTCGACACAGTCGCAAAAAATTACGAAATTCACCCCGGCCCGATTTTTATTTCCGGTCAACCTGCCAAATTTAAGCCCATTCCGACACAGTCACGTAAAATGGCGAAATTGCCCCCGACGAGATTTTTGTTTCCGATCAATCAGTCAAATTTTAACCCATTTTGGCACAGTCTTGAAAAATGACGAAGTTGCCCCCGGCGCGGTTTTTGTTTTCGATCAACTTGCAAAATTTAAGCCCATTTCGACACAGTCGCGAAAAATGACGAAATTGCCCCGTCGCGGTTTTTGTTTCCGATCTACCAGTCAAATTTTAGCCCATTCCGACACAGTCACGAAAAAAGACGAAATTGCCCCCAGCACGATTTTTATTTCCGATCAACCTGCCAAATTTAAGCCCATCCGACACAGTTGCGTAAAAAGACGAAATTGCCCCCGACGCGATTTTTTTTCCGATCAATCAGTCAAATTTTAGCCCATTTCGATATAGTCGTGAAAAATGACGAAATTGCCCACGGCGCGATTTTTATTTCCGAGCAACCTACCAAATTTAAGCCCATTTCGACACAGTTGCGAAAAATGATGAAATTACCCCGGCGCAATTTTTCTTTCCGATCAACCAGTCAAATTTTAGCCCATTTCGACACAGTCGCGAATAATGACGAAATTGCCTCGGCGCGATTTTTGTTTCAGATCTACCAGTCAAATTTTAGCCCATTCCGACACAGTTGCGAAAAATGCCAAAATTGCCCCCTGCGTGATTTTTATTTCCGATCAACTTGCAAAATTTAAGCCCTTTCCGACACAGTCGGGTAAAATGACGAAAATGCCCCCGACGCGATTTTTATTTCCGATCAACCACTCAAATTTTAGCCAATTTTGACACAGTCACGAAAAATGACGAAATTGCCCACGGTGTGATTTTTATTTCCGAACAACCTACAAAATTTGGTCCCATTCCGACACAGTCGCGAAAAATGACGAAATGGCGCATGGCGCGATTTTTGTTTCCAATCAACCAGTCAAATTTTAGCCAATTCCGACACAGTTGGGAAAAATGACGAAATTGCCCTGGCGCGATTTTTGTTCCCGATCAACCGATCAAATTTTATCCCATTCCGACACCGCTGCGAAAAATGACAAAATTGCCCCCGGCGCGATTTTTATTTCCGATCAACAAGTCAAATTTTAGCCAATTGCGACACAGCCGCGAAAAATGACGAAATTGCCCCCGGTGCGATTTTTGTTTCCGAACAACCCGCCAAATTTAAGCCCATTCCGACACAGTCGCGAAAAATGACGAAATTGCCCACGGCATGATTTTTTTTTCCGATCGACTAGTCAAATTTTTGCCCATTTCGTCATAGTCGCAAAAAATGACGAAATTGCCCCCTGCTTGATTTTTATTTCCGATCAACCTGCCAAATTTAAGCCCGTTCCGACACAGTCGCGAAAAATGATGAAATTGCCCCGGTGCGGTTTTTGTTTCCGATCTACTAGTCAAATTTTAGCCCATTATGACACAGTCGCAAAAAATTGCAAAATTGCCCCCAGCGCGATTTTTATTTCCGATCAACCTGCCAAATTTAAGCTAATTCCGACACAGTCGCAAAAAATGATGAAATTACCCCGGCGCGATTTTTGTTTCCGATCTACCAGTCAAATTTTAGCCCATTTCGACACAGTCGCGAAAAGTGATGAAATTGCCCCCGACGCGATTTTTAATTCCGATGAACCTGCCAAATTTAAGCCCATTCCGAAACAGTCGCGAAAAATGACGAAACTGTCCTGACACGATTTTTTTTCCTATCTACCTGGCAAATTTTTGCCCATTTCGACACAGTCGCGAAAATGACGAAATTGCCTCCGGCACGATTTTTATTTCCGATCAGCCTGCCAAATTTAAGCCCATTCCGACACAGTCGCGTAAAATGATGAAATTGCCCCCGGCGCGATTTTTATTTCCGATAAACCAGTCAAATTTTAGCCCATTCCGACACGGTCGTGAAAAATGACGAAATTGCCCCCCGTCGCGGTTTTTGTTTTCGATCAACTCGCTAAATTTAAGCCCATTTCGACACGGTCGCGAAAAATGACGAAATTGCCCCCGGCACGATTTTTATTTCCGATCGACCTGCCAAATTTAAGCCCATTCCGACACAGTCTCGACAAATGACGAAATTGCCCAGGCACGATTTTTGTTTCCGATCAATTACTCAAATCTTGGCCCATTTCGACACAGTCGCGAGAAATGACGAAATCGCCCGACGGCGCAGTTTTTGTTTCCGATGAACCTGTCAAATTTTAGCCCATTTCGACACAATCGCGAAAAATGACGAAATTGCCTCTGGCGAGGTTTTTGTTTCCGATAAACCAGTCAAATTTTAGCCCATTCCGACACAGCCACGAAAAATGACGAAATTGCCCACGGCGCGATTTTTTTTCCCATCAACCAGTCAAATTTAAGCCCATTTCGATACAGTCGCGAAAAATGACGAAATTGCCCCCGGCGTGATTTTTATTTCCGATCAACCTGCCAAATTTAAGCCCATTTCGACATAGTCACGAAAAATGACGAAATTGCCCCGGCGCGATTTTTGTTTCTGATCTACCAGTCAAATTTTAGCCCATTCCGAAACAGTCGCGAAAAATGACAAAATTTCCCCCGGCGCGATTTTTATTTCCGATCAACCTGCCAAATTGAAGGCCATTCCGACAGAGTGGCGAAAAATGACGAAATTGCCTCGGCGCGATTTTTGTTTTCGATCTACCTGTCAAATTTTAGCCCATTCCGACACAGTCGCGAAAAATTACGAAATCTCCCCCAGCGCGATTTTTATTTCCGATCAACCAGTCAAATTTTAGCCCATTTCGACACAGTCGCGAAAAATGACGAAATTGCCCCCGACTCGATTTTTATTTCCGAGCAACCTACCAAATTTAAGCCCATTTCGACACAGTCGCGAAAAATGACGAAATTACCCCGGCGCGATTTTTGTTTCCGATCTACCAGTCAAATTTTAGTCCATTCCGACAAGGTCATGAAAAATGATGAAATTGCCCCAGGTACGATTTTTATTTCCGATAAACCTGCCAAGTTTAAGCCCATTCCGACACAGTAGCGAAAAATGAGGAAATTGTCCCGGCGCAGTTTTTGTTTCCGATCTACCAGTCAAATTTTAGCCCATTCCGACACAGTCGCGAAAAATTATGAAATTCCCCACGCCCCGATTTTTATTTCCGATCAACCTGTCAAATTTAAGCCCATTCCGTCACAGTCGTGTAAAATGACGAAATTGCCCCCGACGCGATTTTTGTTTCCGATCAATCAATCAAATTTTAGCCCATTTCGGCACAGTCTTGAAAAATGACGAAGTTGCCCCCGGCGCAGTTTTTGTTTTCGATCAACTTGCCAAATTTAAGCCCATTTCGACACAGTCGCGAAAAATGACGAAATTGCCCCGTCGCGATTTTTGTTTCCGATCAACCAGTCAAAATTTAGCCCATTTCGATATAGTCGTGAAAAATGACGAAATTGCCCACGGCGCGATTTTTATTTCCGAGCAACCTGCCAAATTTAAGGCCATTCCGACACGGACGCGAAAAATGACGAAATTGCCCCCAGTGCGATTCTTGTTTCCGATCAACCAGTCAAATTTTAGCCCATTTCGACACAGTCGCGAAAAATGACGAAATTGCCTCGGCGCGATTTTTGTTTCAGATCTACCAGTCAAATTTTAGCCCATTCCGACACAGTTGCGAAAAATGCCAAAATTGCCCCCTGCGCGATTTTTATTTCCGATCAACTTGCAAAATTTAAGCCCTTTCCGACACAGTCGGGTAAAATGACGAAAATGCCCCCGGCGCGATTTTTATTTCCGATCAACCACTCAAATTTTAGCCAATTTTGACACAGTCACGAAAAATGACGAAATTGCCCCCGGTGTGATTTTTATTTCCGAACAACCTACAAAATTTGGTCCCATTCCGACACAGTCGCGAAAAATGACGAAATCGCGCATGGCGCGATTTTTGTTTCCAATCAACCAGTCAAATTTTAGCCAATTCCGACACAGTTGGGAAAAATGACGAAATTGCCCTGGCGCGATTTTTGTTCCCGATCAACCGATCAAATTTTATCCCATTCCGACACCGCCGCGAAAAATGACAAAATTGCCCCCGGCGCGATTTTTATTTCCGATCAACAAGTCAAATTTTAGCCAATTGCGACACAGCCGTGAAAAATGACGAAATTGCCCCCGGTACGATTTTTGTTTCCGAACAACCCGCCAAATTTAAGCCCATTCCGACACAGTCGCGAAAAATGACGAAATTGCCCACGGCACGATTTTTTTTCCGATCGACTAGCCAAATTTTTGCCCATTCCGTCATAGTCGCGAAAAATGACGAAATTGCCCCCTGCTTGATTTTTATTTCCGATCAACCTGCCAAATTTAAGCCCATTCCGACACAGTCGCGAAAAATGATGAAATTGCCCCGGTGCGGTTTTTGTTTCCGATCTACTAGTCAAATTTTAGCCCATTTCGACACAGTCGCAAAAAATTGCAAAATTGGCCCCGACGCGATTTTTATTTCCGATCAACCTGCCAAATTTAAGCCCATTCCGACACAGTCGCAAAAAATGATGAAATTACCCCGGCGCGATTTTTGTTTCCGATGAATCTGTCAAATTTTAGCCCATTTCGACACAGTCGCGAAAAGTGATGAAATTGCCCCCGGCGCGATTTTTAGCCGATTTCGACACCGTCGCGAAAAGTGACGAAATTGCCCCGGTGCGATTTTTGTTTCCGATGAATCTGTCAAATTTTAGCCCATTTCGACACAGTCGCGAAAATGACGAAATTGTCCTGACGCGATTTTTTTTCCTATCTATCTGTCAAATTTTTGCCCATTTCGACACAGTCGCGAAAATGACGAAATTGTCTCCGGCACGATTTTTATTTCCGATCAGCCTGCCAAATTTAAGCCCATTCCGACACAGTCGCGTAAAATGACGAAATTGCCCCCGGCGCGATTTTTATTTCCGATAAACCAGTCAAATTTTAGCCCATTCCGACACGGTCGCGAAAAATGACGAAATTGCCCCCCGTCGCGGTTTTTGTTTTCGATCAACTCGCTAAATTTAAGCCCATTTCGACACGGTCGCAAAAAATGACGAAATTGCCCCCGGCACGATTTTTATTTCCGATCGACCAGCCAAATTTAAGCCCATTCCGGCACAGTCTCGAGAAATGACGAAATTGCCCAGGCACGATTTTTGTTTCCGATCAATTACTCAAATTTTGGCTCATTTCGACACAGTCCCGAGAAATGACGAAATTGCCCGACGGCGCAGTTCTTGTTTCCGATGAACCTGTCAAATTTTAGCCCATTTCGACACAGTCGCGAAAAATGACGAAATTGCCTCTGGCGAGGTTTTTGTTTACGATAAACCAGTCAAATTTTAGCCCATTCCGACACAGTCACGAAAAATGACGAGATTGCCCACGGCGCGATTTTTTTTTCCGATCAACCAGTCAAATTTAAGCCCATTTCGATACAGTCGCGAAAAATGACGAAATTGCCCCCGGCGCGATTTTTATTTCCGATCAACCTGCCAAATTTAAGCCCATTTCGACACAGTCACGAAAAATGACGAAATTGCCCCGGCGCGATTTTTATTTCTGATCTACCAATCAAATTTTAGCCCATTCCGAAACAGTCGCGAAAAATGCCGAAATTTCCCCCGGCGCGATTTTTATTTCCGATCAACATGCCAAATTTAAGGCCATTCCGACAGAGTGGCGAAAAATGACGAAATTGCCTCGGCGCGATTTTTGTTTTCGATCTACCTGTCAAATTTTAGCCCATTCCGACACAGTCGTGAAAAATTACGATATCTCCCCCATCGCGATTTTTATTTTCGATCAACCAGTCAAATTTTAGCCCATTTCGACACAGTCGCGAAAAATGACGAAATTGCCCCCGACTCGATTTTTATTTCCGAGCAACCTACCAAATTTAAGCCCATTTCGACACAGTCGCGAAAAATGACGAAATTACCCCGGCGCGATTTTTGTTTCCGATCTACCAGTCAAATTTTAGTCCATTCCGACAAGGTCATGAAAAATGAAGAAATTGCCCCCGGTACGATTTCTATTTCCGATAAACCTGCCAAGTTTAAGCCCATTCCGACACAGTCGCGAAAAATGAGGAAATTGTCCCGGTGCAGTTTTTGTTTCCGATCTACCAGTCAAATTTTAGCCCATTCCGACACAGTCGCGAAAAATTATGAAATTCCCCACGGCCCGATTTTTATTTCCGATCAACCTGTCAAATTTAAGCCCATTCCGTCACAGTCGTGTAAAATGACGAAATTGCCCCCGACGCGATTTTTGTTTCCTATCAATCAATCAAACTTTAGCCCATTTCGGCACAGTCTTGAAAAATGACGAAGTTGCCCCCGGCGCAGTTTTTGTTTTCGATCAATTTGCCAAATTTAAGCCCATTTCGACACAGTCGCGAAAAATGACGAAATTGCCCCGTCGCGGTTTTTGTTTCCGATCAACCAGTCAAATTTTAGCCCATTTCGATATAGTCGTGAAAAATGACGAAATTGCCCACGGCGCGATTTTTATTTCCGAGCAACCTACCAAATTTAAGCCCATTTCGACACAGTCGCGAAAAATGACGAAATTACCCCGGCGAGATTTTTGTTTCCGATCAACCAGTCAAATTTTAGCCCATTTCGACACAGTCGCGAAAAATGACGAAATTGCCTCGGCGCGATTTTTGTTTCAGATCTACCAGTCAAATTTTAGCCCATTCCGACACAGTTGCGAAAAATGCCGAAATTGCCCCCTGCGCGATTTTTATTTCCGATCAACCTGCAAAATTTAAGCCCTTTCCGACACAGTCGGGTAAAATGACGAAAATGCCCCCGGCGCGATTTTTATTTCCGATCAACCACTCAAATTTTAGCCAATTTTGACACAGTCACGAAAAATGACGAAATTGCCCCCGGTGTGATTTTTATTTCCGAACAACCTACAAAATTTGGTCCCATTCCGACACAGTCGCGAAAAATGACGAAATCGCGCATGGCGCGATTTTTGTTTCCAATCAACCAGTCAAATTTTAGCCAATTCCGACACAGTTGGGAAAAATGACGAAATTGCCCTAGCGCGATTTTTGTTCCCGATCAACCGATCAAATTTTATCCCATTCCGACACCGCCGCGAAAAATGACAAAATTGCTCCCGGCGCGATTTTTATTTCCGATCAACAAGTCAAATTTTAGCCAATTGCGACACAGCCGCGAAAAATGACGAAATTGCCCCCGGTGCGATTTTTGTTTCTGAACAACCCGCCAAATTTAAGCCCATTTCGACACAGTCGCGAAAAATGACGAAATTACCCACGGCACGATTTTTTTTCCGATCGACTAGTCAAATTTTTGCCCATTTCGTCATAGTCGCGAAAAATGACGAAATTGCCCCCTGCTTGATTTTTATTTCCGATCAACCTGCCAAATTTAAGCCCATTCCGACACAGTCGCGAAAAATGATGAAATTGCCCGGTGCGGTTTTTGTTTCCGATCTACTAGTCAAATTTTAGCCCATTTCGACACAGTCGCAAAAAATTGCAAAATTGGCCCCGGCGTGATTTTTATTTCCGATCAACCTGCCAAATTTAAGCCCATTCCGACACAGTCGCAAAAAATGATGAAATTACCCCGGCGCGATTTTTGTTTCCGATCTACCAGTCAAATTTTAGCCCATTTCGACACAGTCGCGAAAAGTGATGAAATTGCCCCCGGCGCGATTTTTATTTCCGATCAACCTGCCAAATTTAAGCCCATTCCGAAACAGTCGCGAAAAATGACGAAATTGTCCTGACGCGATTTTTTTTCCTATCTATCTGTCAAATTTTTGCCCATTTCGACACAGTCGCGAAAATGACGAAATTGCCTCCGGCACGATTTTTATTTCCGATCAGCCTGCCAAATTTAAGCCCATTCCGACACAGTCGCGTAAAATGACGAAATTGCCCTCGGCGCGATTTTTATTTCCGATAAACCAGTCAAATTTTAGCCCATTCCGACACGGTCGCGAAAAATGACGAAATTGCCCCCCGTCGCGGTTTTTGTTTTCGATCAACTCACTATATTTAAGCCCATTTCGACACGGTCGTAAAAAATGACGAAATTGCCCCCGGCACGATTTTTATTTCCGATCGACCTGCCAAATTTAAGCCCATTCCGGCACAGTCTCGAAAAATGACGAAATTGCCCAGGCACGATTTTTGTTTCCGATCAATTACTCAAATTTTGGCCCATTTCGACACAGTCGCGAGAAATGACGAAATTGCCTGACGGCGCAGTTTTTGTTTCCGATGAACCTGTCAAATTTTAGCCCATTTCGACATAGTCGCGAAAAATGATGAAATTCCCTCTGGCGAGGTTTTTGTTTCCGATCAACCAGTCAAATTTTAGCCCATTTCGACACAGTCACGAAAAATGACGAAATTGCCCACGGCGCGATTTTTTTTTTCCGATCAACCAGTCAAATTTAAGCCCATTTCGATACAGTCGCGAAAAATGACGAAATTGCCCCCGGCGCGATTTTTATTTCCGATCAACCTGCCAAATTTAAGCCCATTTCGACACAGTCACGAAAAATGACGAAATTGCCCCGGCGCGATTTTTGTTTCTGATCTACCAGTCAAATTTTAGCCCATTCCGAAACAGTAGCGAAAAATGACAAAATTTCCCCCGACGCGATTTTTATTTCCGATCAACCTGCCAAATTTAAGGCCATTCTGACAGAGTGACGAAAAATGACGAAATTGCCTCGGCGCGATTTTTGTTTTCGATCTACCTGTCAAATTTTAGCCCATTCCGACACAGTCGTGAAAAATTACGATATCTCCCCCATCGCGATTTTTATTTTCGATCAACCAGTCAAATTTTAGCCCATTTCGACACAGTCGCGAAAAATGACGAAATTGCCCCCGACTCGATTTTTATTTCCGAGCAACCTACCAAATTTAAGCCCATTTCGACACAGTCGCGAAAAATGACGAAATTACCCCGGCGCGATTTTTGTTTCCGATCTACCAGTCAAATTTTAGTCCATTCCGACAAGGTCATGAAAAATGACGAAATTGCCCCCGGTACGATTTTTATTTCCGATAAACCTGCTAAATTTAAGCCCATTCCGACACAGTCGCGAAAAATGAGGAAATTGCCCCGGCACAGTTTTTGTTTCCGATCTACCAGTCAAATTTTAGCCCGTTCCGACACAGTCGCGAAAAATTATGAAATTCCCCACGGCCCGATTTTTATTTCCGATCAACTTGTCAAATTTAAGCCCATTCCATCACAGTCTTGAAAAATGACGAAATTGCCCCAGCCGCAATTTTTATTTCCGATCAACCTGCCAAATTTAAGCCCATTTCGACACAGCCGCGAAAAATGACGAAATTGCCCCGGCGCGATTTTTGTTTTCGATCCACCAGACAAATTTCCCCCATTCCGACACAGTCTTGAAAAATGACGAAATTGCCCCCGGCGCGATTTTTATTTCCGATCAACTTGCAAAATTTAAGCCCATTCCGACACAGTCGCGAAAAATGAGGAAATTGCCCCCGCGCGATTTTTGTTTCCGATCTGCTAGTCAAATTTTAGCCCATTTCTACACAGTCGCGTAAAATGACGAACTTGCCCCCGGCGCGATTTTTATTTCCGATCAACCAGTCAAATTTTAGGCAATTTCGACACAGTCGCGAAAAATGACGAAATTGCCCCCGGTGCGATTTTTGTTTCCGATCAACCTGCCAAATTTAAGCCCATTCCGACACAGTCACGAAAAATGATGAAATTGCCCCGGCGCGATTTTTGTTTCCGATCTACCGGTCAAATTTTAGCCCATTTCGACACTGTCGCGAAAAATGACGAAATTGCCCCCGGCGCGATTTTTATTTCCGATCAACCAGTCAAATTTTAGGCAATTTCGACACAGTCGCGAAAAATGACGAAATTGCCCCCGGCGCGATTTTTATTTCCGATCAACCTGCCAAATTTAAGCCAATTCCGAAACAGTCGCGAAAAATGGCGAAATTTTCCCAACGCGATTTTTTTTCCAATCTACCTGTCAAATTTTAGCTCATTCCGACACAGTCGCGAAAAATGACGAAATTACCCTCCGACGCGGTTTTTGTTTTCGATCAACTTGCCAAATTTAAGCCCATTCCGACACAGTCGCGAAAAATGACGAAATTGCCCCCGGCGCGATTTTTAATTCCGATCAACCTGCCAAATTTAAGCCCATTCCGACGTGATCGAGAAAAATGACGAAATTGCCCCCTGGCGCGATTTTTGTTTTCAATCAACTTGCCAAATTTAAGCCCATTCCGACACAGTCGCGAAAAATGACGAAATTGCCCCCGGCGAGATTTTCATTTCTGATCAACCTGCCAAATTTAAGCCCATTCCGACACAGTCGCGAAAAATGACGAAATTGCCCAGGCGCGATTTTTGTTTCCGATCAATCACTCAAATTTTGGCCCATCTCGACACAGTCGCAAAAAATGACGAAATTGCCCGACGGCGCAGTTTTTGTTTCCGATGAACCTGTCAAATTTTAGCCCATTCCGACACAGTCGCGAAAAATGACGAAATTGCATCTGGCAAGGTTTTTGTTTCCGATCAACCCGTCAAATTTGAGCCCATTCCGACACCGTCGCGAAAAATGACGAAATCGCCCGCAGAGTGATTTTTATTTCCAATCAAACTGGCAAATTTCAGCCCATTTCGACACCGTCGCGAAAAATTACGAAATTGCCCCGGAGGCGATTTTTGTTTTCAATCAACCTGCCAAATTTCAGGTCAAATTTCAGCCCATTCCGACATCGTGGCGAAAATTGACGAAATCGCCCCGGAGCGATTTTTGTTTCCAATCCACATGCCAAATTTCAGCCCATTCCGGCACCGTCGTGAAAAATGACGAAATTGCCCCTAGCGCGGTTTTTGTTTCCGATCAACCCGTCAACTTTCAGCCTATTCCGACACCGTCACGAAAAATGACGAAATCGCCCCCAGAGCGATTTTTATTTCCAATCAAACTGCCAAATTACAGCCCATTCCGACACTGTCGCGAAAAATGACGAAATAGCCCCGGCGCGATTTTTATTTCCAATCAATCTGCCAAATTTCAGCCCATTCGGATACCGTCACGAAAATTGACGAAATTATTTTTGTTTCCAATCAACCTGCCAAATTTCAACCCATTCCGACATCGTCGCGAAAATTGACGAAATAGCACACGGCGCGATTTTTGTTTCCAATCAACCTGCCAAATTTCGACCCATTTCGATGCCGTGGCGAAAAATGACGAAATTGCCCCCGATGCGATTTTTGTTTCCAATCGACCTGCCGAATTTCGGCCCATTCCGACACCGTCGCAAAAAATGACTAAATTGACCCTAGCGCGGTTTTTGTTTCCGACCAATCTGTTAAATTTCAGCCCATTCCGACACTGTCGCGAAAAATGACGAAATTGTCCCCGGTGCAATTTTTGTTTCCAATCAACCTGTCAAATTTCAGCCCATTCCGACACCGACGCGAAAAATGACGAAATCGCACCCGGAGCGATTTTTATTTCTAATAAAACTGCCAATATTCAGGCATTTCGACACCGTCGCGAAAATTGACGAAATTGCCCCCGGCGCGATTTTTGTTTCCAATCAACCTGCCAAATTTCAGGTCAAATTTCAGCCCATTCCAAAATTGTGGCGAAAATTGACGAAATCGCCCCCGGAGCGATTTTTGTTTCCAATCCACATGCCAAATTTCAGCCCATTCCGACGCCGTCGTGAAAAATGACGAAATTGCCCCTAGCGTGGTTTTTGTTTCCAATCAACCCTTCAAATTTCAGCCTATTCCGACACCGCCGTGAAAAATGACGAAATTGCCCCCGAAGCGATTTTTATTTCCAATCAAACTACCAAATTACAGCCCATTCCGACACCGTCGCGAAAAAGGACAAAATTGCCCCCGGCTCGACTTTTGTTTCCAATCAACCTGCCAAATTTCAGCCCATTCAGACACCGTCGCTAAAATTGACGAAATTGCACCCGGAACGATTTTTGTTTCCAATCAACCTGCCAAATTTCAATCCATTCCAAAATCGTCGCGAAAAATGACGAAATTGCCTCCGGCGCGATTTTTGTTTCCAATCAGCCTGTCAAATTTCAGCCCATTCAGACACCGTCGTGAAAATTGACGAAATTGCACCCGGTACGATTTTTGTTTCCAATCGACCTGCCAAATTTCAATCCATTCCAAAATCGTCGAGAAAAATGACGAAATTGCCCCCGGCGCGATTTTTGTTTCCAATCAACCTGCCAAATTTCAGCCCATTCAGACACCGTCGCGAAATTGACGAAATTGAACCCGAAGCGATTTTTGTTTCAAATCAACCTGCCAAATTTCGGCCCATTCCGACGCTGTCGCGTAAAATGACGAAATTACCCCCAGCGCGATTTTTTTCGACCAATCCGTTAAATTTCAGCCCAGTCCGACACCGTTGCGAAAAATGACGACATTACCCCCGGCGCGATTTTTGTTTCCAATCAACCTGCCAAATTTCAGCCCATTCCGACACCGTCGCGAAAAATGACGAAATTGCCCCCGGCGCGATTTTTGTTTCCAATCAACCTGCCAAATTTCAGCCCATTCCGACACCGTCGCGAAAAATGACGAAATTGCCCCCGGCGCGACTTTTGTTTCCAATCAACTGGCCAAATTTCAGCCAATTTTGACATCGTCGCAAAAAATTAAGAAATTGCCCCCGGTGCGATTTTTGTTTCCAATCCACCTACCATATTTTAGCCCATTCCGACACCGTCGCGAAAAATGACGAAATTGTCCCTAGCGCGATTTTTGTTTCCGATCAACCAGTCAAATTTCAGCCCATTCCGACACCGTCGCGAAAAATTATGAAATCGCCCCAAGAGCGATTTTTATTTCCAATCAACCGGCCAAATTTCGGCCCATTCCGACACCGTCGCGAAAAATGACTAAATTGCCCCTAGCGCGGTTTTTGTTTCCAACCAATCTGTTAAATTTCAGCCCATTCCGACACCGTCGCGAAAAATGACGAAATTACCCCCAGCGCAATTTTTGTTTCCAATCAACCTGCCAAATTTCAGCCCATTCCGACACCGTCGCGAAAAATGACGAAATCGTCCCTAGAGCGATTTTTATTTCCAATCAAACTGCCAAATTTCAGCCAATTTCGACGCCGTCGCGAAAAATGACGAAATTGCCCTCGGCGAGATTTTTGTTTCCAATCAACCTGCAAAATTTCAGGTCAAATTTCAGCCCATTTTGACATCGTGGCGAAAATTGACAAAATCGCCCCCGGAGCGATTTTTGTTTCCAATCCACATGCCAAATTTCAGCCCATTCCGACGCCGTCGTGAAAAATGAGGAAAGTACCCCTAGCGCGGTTTTTGTTTCCGATCAACCCGTCAAATTTCAGCCTATTCCGATACCATCACGAAAAATGACGAAATTGCCCCCGGAGCGATTTTTTTTTCCAATCAAACTGCCAAATTACAGCCCATTCCGACACCGTCGCGAAAAATGACGAAAATGCCCCCGGCGTGATTTTTGTTTCCAATCATCCTGCCAAATTTCAGCCCATTCCGACACTGTCGCGAAAATTGACGAAATTGCACCCGGCGCGATTTTTGTTTCCAATCAACTGCCAAATTTCAACCCATTCCGACACCACCGTGAAAATTAACGAAATTACACCCGGCGCGATTTTTGTTTCCAATCAACCTGCCAAATTTCAACCCATTCCGATACCGTCGCGAAAAATGACGAAATTGCCCTCGACTCGATTTTTGTTTCCAATCAACCGGCCAAATTTCGGCCCATTCCGACACCGTCGCGAAAAATGACTAAATTGTCCCTAGCGCGGCTTTTGTTTCCGACCAATCTGTTAAATTTCAGTCCATTCCGACGCCGCCGTGAAAATTAACGAAATTGCACCCGGCGCGATATTTGTTTCCAATCAACCTGCCAAATTTCAACCCATTCCGATACCGTCGCGAAAAATGACGAAATTGTCCTCGACTCGATTTTTGTTTCCAATCAACCTGCCAAATTTCGGCCCATTCCGACACCGTCGCGAAAAATGACTAAATTGTCCCAAGCGCGGTTTTTGTTTCCGACCAATCTGTTAAATTTCAGCCCATTCCGACACCGTCACGAAAAATGACGAAATTGCCCCCGGCGCAATTTTTGTTTCCAATCAACCTGCCAAATTTCAGCCCATTCCGACACCGTCGCGAAAAATGACGAAATTGTCCTCGACTCGATTTTTGTTTCCAATCAACCTGCCAAATTTCGGCCCATTCCGACACCGTCGCGAAAAATGACTAAATTGTCCCAAGCGCGGTTTTTGTTTCCGACCAATCTGTTAAATTTCAGCCCATTCCGACACCGTCACGAAAAATGACGAAATTGCCCCCGGCGCAATTTTTGTTTCCAATCAACCTGCCAAATTTCAGCCCATTCCGACACCGTCGCGAAAAATGACGAAATCGCCCCCAGAGCGATTTTTATTTCCAATCAAACTGCCAAATTTCAGGCAATTTCGACACCGTCGCGAAAAATGATGAAATTGCCCACGGCGCGATTTTTTTCCAATCAACCTGACAAATTTCAGGCCAAATTTCAGCCCATTCTGACATCGTCGCAAAAAATGATGAAATTGCCCCCGGTGCGATTTTTGTTTCCAATCCACCTGCCAAATTTCAGCCCATTCTGACACTGTCGCGAAAAATGACGAGATTGCCCCTAGCGCGGTTTTTGTTTCCGATCATCTCGTCAAATTTCAGCCCATTCCGACACCGTCGCGAAAAATGACGAAATCGCCCCAGAGCGATTTTTATTTCCAATCAAACTGCCAAATTTCAGCCCATTTCGACACCGTACCGAAAAATGACGGAATTGCCCCCGGCTCGATTTTTGTTTCCAATCAGCCTGCCAAATTTCAGCCCATTCGGACACCGTCGCGAAAATTGAAGAAATTGCACCCGGTGCGATTTTTGTTTCCAATCAACCTGCCAAATTTCAACCCATTTCGATACCGTCGCGAAAAATGACGAAATTGCCCTCGACGCGATTTTTGTTTCCAATCAACCTGCCAAATTTCGGCCCATTCCGACACCGTCGCGAAAAATGACTAAATTGCCCCTAGCGCGGTTTTTGTTTCCGACCAATCTGTTAAATTTCTGCCCATTCCAACACCGTCGCGAAAAATGACGAAATTGACCTCGGCGCAATTTTTGTTTCCAATCAACCTGCCAAATTTCAGCCAATTCCGACACCGTCGCGAAAAATGACGAAATCGCCCCCAGAGCGATTTTTATTTCCAATCAAACTGCCAAATTTCAGTCATTTCGGCACAGTCGCGAAAATTGACGAAATTGCCCCCGGCGCGATTTTTGTTTCCAACCAACCTGCCAAATTTCAGGTCAAATTTCAGCCCGTTCCGACATCGTGACGAAAATTGACGAAATCGCCCCCGAAGCGATTTTTGTTTCCAATCCATATGCCAAATTTCAGCCCATTCCGACGCCGTCATGAAAAATGAGGAAAGTGCCCCTAGTGCGGTTTTTGTTTCCGATCAACCCGTCAAATTTCAGCCTATTCCGACACCATCGCGAAAAATGACGAAATTGGCCCCGGAGCTATTTTTATTTCCAATCAAACTGCCAAACTACAGCCCATTCCGACACCATCGCGAAAAATGACGAAATTGCCCCCGGCGCGATTTTCGATTCCAATCAACCTGCCAAATTTCAGCCCATTCAGACACCGTCGTAAAAATTGACGAAATTGCACCAGACGCGATTTTTGTTTCCAATCAACCTGCCAAATTTCAACCCATTCCGATACCGTCGCGAAAAATGACGAAATTGCCCTCGACGATATTTTTGTTTCCAATCAACCTGCCAAATTTCGGCCCATTCCGACAGCGTCGCGAAAAATGACTAAATTACCCCTAGCGCGGTTTTTTTTCCGACCAATCAGTTAAATTTCAGCCCCTTCCGACACCGTCACGAAAAATGACGAAATTGCCCCCGGGGCAATTTTTGTTTCCAATCAACCTGCCAAATTTCAGCCCATTCCGACACTGTCGCAAAAAATGACGAAATCGCCCCCAGAGCAATTTTTATTTCTAATCAAACTGCCAGATTTCAGCCCATTTCGACACCGTCGCGAAAAATAACGAAATTGCCCCCAGCAAAATTTTTGTTTCCAATCAACCTGCCAAATTTCAGGTCAAATTTCAGCCCATTCCGACATCGTGCTGAAAATTGACGAAATCGCCCTCGGACCGATTTTTGTTTCCAATCCACATGCCAAATTTCAGCCCATTCCGACACCATCGTGAAAAATGACGAAATTGCCCCTAGCGCGATTTTTGTTTTCGATCAACCCGTCAAATTTCAACCTATTCCGACACTGTCGCGAAAAATGACGAAATCGCCCCCGGAGCGATTTTTATTTCCAATCAAACGGCCAAATTACAGCCCATTCCGACACCATCGCGAAAAATGACGAAATTGCCCCCGGCGCGATTTTTGTTTCCAATCAACCTACCAAATTTCAGCCCATTCAGACACCGTCGCGAAAATTGACGAAATTGCACCCGGCGTGATTTTTGTTTCCAATAAACCTGCCAAATTTCAACCCATTCCGACATCGTCGCGAAAATTGACGAAATCGCACCCGACGCGATTTTTGTTTCCAATCAACCTGCCAAATTTCAACCCATTCCGATACCGTCGCGAAAATTGACAAATTTGCCCCCGACACGATTTTTGTTTCCAATTAACCTACCAAATTTCGGCCCATTCCGACACCGTCTAGAAAAATGACTAAATTGCCCCTAGCGCGGTTTTTGTTTCCGACCAATCTGTTAAATTTCAGCACATTCCGAAACAGTCGCGAAAAATGACGAAATTGCCCCCGACGCAATTTTTGTTTTCAATCAACCTGCCAAATTTCAGCCCATTCCTACACCGTCGCGAAAAATGACAAAACTGCCCTCGCGCGATTTTTGTTTCCAATCAACCTGCCAAATTTCAACCCATTCCGACATCGTCGCGAGAAATGACGAAATTGCCCCCGGCGCCATTTTGTGTCCAATCAACCTGCCAAATTTCAGCCCATTCCGACACCGTCGCGAAAAATGACAAAATTGCACCTAGCGCGGTTTTTGTTTCCTATCAACCCTCCAAATTTCAGCCCATTCCGACACCGTCGCGAAAAATGACGAGATTGCCCCCGGAGCGATTTTTGTTTCAAATCAACTTGCCAAATTTCAGCCCATTCCGACCCCATCGCAAAAAATGACGAAATTGCCACCGGCGCGATTTTTGTTTCCAATCAACCTGCCAAATTTTTAGCCCATTCCGACACCATCGCGAAAATTGACGAAATTGCACCCGGCGCGATTTTTGATTCCAATCAACCTGCCGAATTTCAACCCACTCCGACACCTTCTCAAAAAATGACGAAATTGCACCTGGCGCGATATTTGTTTTCGCTCAACCAGTCAAATTTTAGCACACTCCGACACCATCGCGAAAAATGACGAAATTGCACCCAGCGCGATTTTTGTTTCCGATCAACCTATCAAATTTCAGCCCATTCCGACACCGTCACTAAAAAGGACGAAATTGCCCCCGGCGCAAATTTTGTTTCAAATCAACCTGACAAATTTCAGGTCAAATTTTAGCCCATTTCGACACCGTCGTGAATAATGACGAAATCGCCCCCAGAGCGATTTTTGTTTCCAATCTACTGGGCAAATTTCAGCCCATTCCGACACCATTGCGAAAAATGACGAAATTGCCCCTAGCGCGATTTTTGTTTGCTATCAACCCGCCAAATTTCAGCCCATTTCGACACCGTCGCGAAAAATGACGAGATCGCCCCCGGACCGATTTTTGTTTCAAATAAACCTGCCAAATTTCAGCCCATTCCGACACCGTCGCGAAAAATGACGAAATTGCCCCAAGTGCGATTTTTATTTCCGATCAACCCGTTAAATTTCAGCCCATTCCGACACCGTCGCGAAAAATGACGAAATTTCCCCCGGCGCGATTTTTGTTCCCAATCAACCTGCCCAATTTTTAGCCCTTTCCAACACCGTCGCGAAAATTGACGAAATTGCACCCGGCGAGATTTTTGAATCCAATCAACCTGTCGAATTTCAACCCATTCCGACACCTTCGCGAAAAATGACGAAATTGTACCTAGCGCGATTTTTGTTTTCGCTCAACCAGTCAAATTTTAGCCCACTTCGACACCGTCGCAAAAAATGACGAAATTGCCCCCGACGCGATTTTTGTTTCCAATAAAACTGTCAAATTTCAGCCCATTTCGACACCGTCCCGAAAAATGTCGAAATTGCCCCGAGCGTGATTTTTGTTTTCGATCAACCTGTCAAATTTCAGCCCATTTCGACACCGTCGCGAAAAATGACGAAATTGACCCCGGCGCGATTTTTGTTTCCAATCAACCAGCCAAATTTCAGCCCATTCCGACACCGTCGCGAAAAATGATGAAAATTGCCCCCGACACGATTTTTGTTTCCAATCAACCTACCAAATTTCAGCCCATTCCGACACCGTCGCGAAAATTGACGAAATTGCACCCGGTGCGATTTTTGTTTCCAATCAGCGTGCCAAATTTCAACCCATTCCGACAAAGTCGCGAAAAATGACGAAATTACACCGGGCGCGATTTTTGTTTCCGCTCAACCTGTCAAATTTTAGCCCATTCCGACACCACCGCGAAAAATGATAAAATAGCCCCAGGCGTGATTTTTGTTTCCAATCAACCTTCCAAATTTCATCCCATTCCGATACCGTCGCGAAAAATGGCGAAACTGCCCCCGGTGCAATTTTGGTTTCCAATCAACCTGCCAAATTTCAACCCATTCCGACACTGTTGCCAAAAATGACGAAATTGCCACTGGCGCGATTTTTGTTTCCGATCAACCTGTCAAATTTTGGCCCAGTCCGACACTGTCGCGAAAAATGACGAAATCGTCCCCGGAGCGATTTTTGTTTCCTATCAACCTGCCAAATTTCAGCCCTTTCTGACACCGTCGAAAAAAATGACGAAATTGCCCCTGGCGCGATTTTTGTTTCCGCTCAACCAGTCAAATTTTAGCCCACTCCAACACCGTCGCGAAAAATGACGAAATTGCCCCCGGAGCGATTTTGGTTTCCAATCAACCTGCAAAATTTCAGCCCTTTCCGACATCGTCACGAAAAATGACGAAATTGCCCCCGGCGCGATTTTTGTTTCCTATCAACTTACCAAATTTAAGCTCATTCCGACACCATCGCGAAAAATGACGAGCTCGCCCCCGGAGCGATTTATGATTCCAATCAAACTACCAAATTTCTGGCCTTTCCGGCACCGTCGCGATCAATCTGTCAAATTTTAGCCCATTCTAACACCGTTGCGAAAAATGACGAAATTGCCCTCGACGCGATTTTTGTTTCCAATCGACCTGCCAAATTTCGGCCCATTCCGACACCGTCGCGAAAAATGACTAAATTGACCCTAGCGCGATTTTTGTTTCCGACCAATCTGTTAAATTTCAGCCCATTCCGACACTGTCGCGAAAAATGACGAAATTGCCCCCGGTGCAATTTTTGTTTCCAATCAACCTGCCAAATTTCAGCCCATTCCGACACCGTCACGAAAAATGACGAAATCGCACCCGGAGCGATTTTTATTTTCAATAAAACTGCCAAATTTCAGGCATTTCGACACCGTCGCGAAAATTGACGAAATTGCCCCCAGCGCGATTTTTGTTTCCAATCAACCTGCCAAATTTCAACCCATTCCGACACCGTAGCGAAAAATGACGAAATTGCCCCCGGCACGATTTTTGTTTCCGATCATCCTGTCAAATTTTAGACCATTCCGACACCGTCGCATAAAATGACGAAATTGCCCTCGGCGCGATTTTGTTTCCAATCAACCTTTCAAATTTTATCCCATTCCGACACCGTCGCGGAAAATGACAAAATTACCCCCGGAGCGATTTTTGTTTCCAATCAACCTGCCAAATTTCATCCCTTTCCAACACCGTCACGAAAAATGATGAAATTGCCCCTGGCGCGATTTTTATTTCCGATCAATCTGTCAAATTTTAGCATATTTCGACACCGTCGAAATATGACGAAATTGCACCTAGCGGGATTTTTGTTTCCAATCAACCTGCCAAATTTCAACGTATTTCGACACTGTCGCCAAAAATGACAAAATTGCCCCTGGCGCGATTTTTGTTTCCAATCAACTTACCAAATTTAAGCTCATTCCGACACCATCGCGAAAAATGACTAAATTGCCCTCGGAGCGATTTTTGTTTCCAATCAACCTGTCAAATTTCAGCCCTTTCCGACACCGTCGCGAAAAATGACGAAATTGACCCTGGCGTGATTTTTGTTTCCGATCAATCTATTAAATTTTAGCCCATTTCGACACCGTCGCAAAAAATGACGAAATTGCACCTGGCGGGATTTTTGTTTCCAATCAACCTGCCAAATTTCAACCAATTTCGACACCGTCGCGAAAATTGACGAAATTGCCCCCAGCACGATTTTTGTTTCCAATCAACCAGCCAAATTTCAACCCATTCCGACACCGTAGCGAAAAATGACGAAATTGCCCCCGGCACGATTTTTGTTTCCGATCATCCTGTCAAATTTTAGACCATTCCGACACCGTCGCATAAAATGACGAAATTGCCCTCGGCGCGATTTTGTTTCCAATCAACCTTTCAAATTTTAGCCCATTCCGACACCGTCGCGAAAAATGACGAAATCGCCCCCAGAGCGATTTTTGTTTCCAATCAACCTGCCAAATTTCAGCTCATTCCGACACCGTCGCGAAAAATGACGAAATTGCCCCTAGCGCGGTTTTTGTTTCCTATCAACCCGCCAAATTTCAGCCCATTCCGACAACGTCGCAAAAAATGACGAGATCGCCCCCGGAGCGATTTTTTTTTTTCAAATCAACCTGCCAAATTTATGCCCATTCTGACACCGTCGTGAAAAATGACGAAATTGCCCCTAGCGCGATTTTTATTTCCGATCAACCCGTTAAATTTCAGCCCATTCCGACACCGTCGCGAAAAATGATGAAATTTCCCCCGACGCAATTTTTGTTTCCAATCAACCTGCCAAATTTTTAGCCCATTCCGACACCGTTGCGAAAATTGACGAAATTGCATCCGGTGCGATTTTTGTTTCCAATCAACTTGTCGAATTTCAACCCATTCCGAAACCTTCGCAAAAAATGACGAAATTGCACCTAGCGCGATTTTTGTTTTCACTCAACCAGTCAAATTTTAGCCCACTCCGACACTGTCGCGAAAAATGATGAAATTTCCCCCGACGCGATTTTTGTTTCCAATCAACCTTCCAAATTTCAGCCCATTCCGACACCGTCTTGAAAAATGACGAAACTGCCCCCGGCACAATATTTGTTTCCGCTCAACCTGTCAAATTTCAGCCCATTCCGACACCGTCGCGAAAAATGAAAAAATTTCCCCTAGCGCGATTTTCTTTCCAATCAACCTGTCAAATTTTGGCCCATTCTGACGCAGTCGCGAAAAATGACAAAATTTCCCCCGGCGCGATTTTTTTCCCAATCAACTTACCAAATTTAAGCTCATTCCGACACCGTCGCGAAAAATGACGAAATTGCCCCCGGAGCGTTTTTTGTTTCCAATCAACCTGCCAAATTTCAGCCCTTTCCGACACCGCCGCGAAAAATGACGAAATTGCCCCTGACTCCATTTTTGTGTCCAATCAACCTGCCAAATTTCAGCCCATTTCGACACCGTCGTTAAAAATGACGAAATCGCCACGGGGGCGATTTTTGTTTCCAATCAACCAGCCAAATTTCAGCCCATTCCGACACCATCGCGAAAAATGACGAAATAGCCCCCGGTGCGATTTTTGTTTCCAACCAACCTGCCAAATTTTAGCCCATTCCGACACCATCACGAAAAATGATGAAATTGCACCCGGAGCGATTTTTGTTTCCAATCAACCTGCCAAACTTCAACCCATTCCGACACCGTCGCGAAAATTGACGAAATTGCACCTGGCGCGATTTTTGTTTCCAATCAACCTGCCAAATTTCAACCCATTCTGATACCGTCGCGAAAATTGAAGAAATTGTCCCCGATGCGATTTTTGTTTTCAATCAACCTGCCTAATTTCGGCCCATTCGGACACCGTCGCGAAAATTGACTAAATTGTCCCTAGCGCGGTTTTTGTTTCCGACCAATCTGTTAAATTTCAGCCCATTCTGGTACCATCGTGAAAAATGACGAGATCGCACCCGGAGCGATTTTTGTTTCAAATCAACTTGCCAAATTTCAGCCCATTCTGACACCGTCGCGAAAAATGACGAAATTGCCCTTAGCGCGATTTTTATTTTCGATCAACCTGTTAAATATCAGCCCATTTCGACACCGTCACGAAAAATAACGAAATTACCCCCGGCGTAATTTTTGTTTCCAATCAACCTGCCAAATTTTTAGCCCATTCCGACACCGTCGCGAAAATTGACGAAATTGCAGCCGGAGCGATTTTTGTTTCCAATCAACTTGTCGAATTTCAACCCATTCCGACACCTTCGCAAAAAATGAAGAAATTGCAATTGGCGCGATTTTTCTTTTCGCTCAACCAGTCAAATTTTAGCCCACTCCGACACCGTCGCAAAAAATGACGAAATTGCCACCGACGCGATTTTTGTTTCCAATCAACCTTCCAAATTTCAGCCCATTCCGACACCGTCTTGAAAAATGATGAAACTGCCCCTGGCGCAATTTTTGTTTCCAATAAACCTGTCAAATTTCAGCCCATTCCGACACCGTCCCGAAAAATGACGAAATTGCCCCTAGCATGATTTTTGTTTCCAATCAACCTACCAAATTTCAACCCATTCCGACAACGTCGCGAAAAATGACGAAATTGTCCCCGGCGCGATTTTTGTTTCCAATCAACCAGCCAAATTTCAGCCCATTCCGACACCGTTGCGAAAAATGACGAAAATGCCCCTGACACAATTTTTATTTCCAATCAACCTGCCAAATTTCAGCTCATTCCGACACCGTCGCGAAAACTGACGAAATTGCCCCCGGCGTGATTTTTGTTTCCAATCAACCTACCAAATTTCAACCAATTCCGACACCGTCACCAAAAATGACGACATTGCCCCTGGCGCGATTTTTGTTTCCGATCAACCTGTCAAATTTTAGCCCATTCCGACACCGTAACGAAAAATGACGAAATTGCCCCCGGCTCGATTTTTGTTTCCGATCAACCTCTCGAATTTTAGCCCATTCCGACACCGTCGTGAAAATTGACGAAATTGCCCCCGACGCGATTTTTGTTTCCGATCAACCTATCAAATTTCAGCCCATTCCGACACCGTCACTAAAAATGACGAAATTGCCCTCGGCGCAATTTTTGTTTCCAATCAACCTGCCAAATTTCAGGTCAAATTTTAGCCCATTCCGACACCGTCGCGAAAAATGACGAAATCGCCCCTAGAGCGATTTTTGTTTCCAATCAACCTGCCAAATTTCAGCCCATTCCGACACCGTCGCGAAAAATGACGAAATTGCCCCTAGCGCGGTTTTTGTTTCCTATCAACCCGCCAAATTTCAGCCCATTCCGACACCGTCGCGAAAAATGACGAGATCGCCCCCGGAGCGATTTTTTTTTCAAATCAACCTGCCAAATTTATGCCCATTCTGACACCGTCGTGAAAAATGACGAAATTACCCCTAGCGCAATTTTTATTTCCGATCAACCCGTTAAATTTCAGCCCATTCCGACACCGTCGCGAAAAATGATGAAATTGCCCCCGACGCAATTTTTGTTTCCAATCAACCTGCCAAATTTTTAGCCCATTCTGACACCGTTGCGAAAATTGACGAAATTGCACCCGGCGCGATTTTTGTTTCCAATCAACTTGTCGAATTTCAACCCATTCCGACACCTTCGCAAAAAATGACGAAATTGCACCTAGCGCGATTTTTGTTTTCGCTCAACCAATCAAATTTTAGCCCACTCCGACACCGTCGCAAAAAATGATGAAATTTCCCCTGATGCGATTTTTGTTTCCAATCAACCTTCAAAATTTCAGCCCATTCCGACACCGTTTTGAAAAATGACGAACTGCCCCCGGCACAATTTTTGTTTCCGCTCAACCTATCAAATTTCAGCCCATTCCGACACCGTCGCGAAAAATGAAAAAATTTCCCCTAGCGTGATTTTCTTTCCAATCAACCTGTCAAATTTTGGCCCATTCCGACGCCGTCGCAAAAAATGACAAAATTTCCCCCGGCGCGATTTTTTTTTCCAATCAACTTACCAAATTTAAGCTCATTCCGACACCGTCGTAAAAAATGACGAAATCACCCCCGGAGCATTTTTTGTTTCCAATCAACCTGCCAAATTTCAGCCCTTTCCGACACCGCCGCAAAAAATGACGAAATTGCCCCCGACACCATTTTTGTGTCCAATCAACCTGCCAAATTTCAGCCCATTTCGACTCCGTCCTGAAAAATGACGAAATCGCCACGGGGGCGATTTTTGTTTCCAATCAACCAGCCAAATTTCAGCCCATTCCGACACCATCGCGAAAAATGACGAAATTGCCCCCGGAGCGATTTTTGTTTCCAACCAACCTGCCAAATTTTAGCCCATTCCGACACCATCACGAAAAATGATGAAATTGCACCCGGAGCGATTTTGTTTCCAATCAACCTGCCAAACTTCAACCCATTCCGACACCGTCGTGAAAATTGACGAAATTGCACCTGGCGCGATTTTTGTTTCCAATCAACCTGCCAAATTTCAACCCATTATGATACCGTCGCGAAAATTGAAGAAATTGTCCCCGACGCGATTTTTGTTTTCAATCAACTTGCCTAATTTCGAACCATTCCGACACCGTCGCGAAAAATGACTAAATTGCCCCTAGCGCGATTTTTGTTTCCGACCAATCTGTTAAATTTCAACCCATTCCGGTACCATCGTGAAAAATGACGAGATCGCACCCGGAGCGATTTTTGTTTCAAATCAACTTGCCAAATTTCAGCCCATTCTGACACCGTTGCGAAAAATGACGAAATTGCCCCTAGCGCGATTTTTATTTTCGATCAACCTGTTAAATTTCAGCCCATTTCGACACCGTCACGAAAAATGACGAAATTACCCCCGGCGTAATTTTTGTTTCCAATCAACCTGCCAAATTTTTAGCCCATTCCGACACCGTCTCGAAAATTGACGAAATTGCACCCGGAGCGATTTTTGTTTCCAATCAACTTGCCGAATTTCAACCCATTCCGACACCTTCGCAAAAAATGACGAAATTGCAATTAGCGCGATTTTCCTTTTCGCTCAACCATTCAAATTTTAGCCCGCTCCGACACCGTCGCAAAAAATGACGAAATTGCCGCCGACGTGATTTTTGTTTCCAATCAACCTTCCAAATTTCAGCCCATTCCGACACCGTCTTGAAAAATGATGAAACTGCCCCTGGCGCAATTTTTGTTTCCAATAAACCTGTCAAATTTCAGCCCATTCCGACACCGTCGTGAAAAATGACGAAATTGCCCCCGGCGCGATTTTTGTTTCCAATCAACCTTCCAAATTTCAGCTCATTCCGACACCGTCGTGAAAAATGACGAAATTGCCCCCGGCGCGATTTTTGTTTCCAATCAACCTTCCAAATTTCAGCTCATTCCGACACCGTCGTGAAAAATGACGAAATTGCCCCCGGCGCGATTTTTGTTTCCAATCAACCTTCCAAATTTCAGCTCATTCCGACACCGTCGTGAAAAATGACGAAATTGCCCCCGGCGCGATTTTTGTTTCCAATCAACCTTCCAAATTTCAGCTCATTCCGACACCGTCGTGAAAAATGACGAAATTGCCCCCGGCGCGATTTTTGTTTCCAATCAACCTTCCAAATTTCAGCTCATTCCGACACCGTCGTGAAAAATGACGAAATTGCCCCCGGCTCGATTTTTGTTTCCGATCAACCTCTCGAATTTTAGCCCATTCCGACACCGTCGTGAAAAATGACGAAATTTCCCCCGACGCGATTTTTGTTTCCGATCAACCTATCAAATTCAGCCCATTCCGACACCGTCACTAAAAATGACAAAATTGCCCCCGGCGCAATTTTTGTTTCCAATCAACCTGCCAAATTTCAGGTCAAATTTTAGCCCATTCCGACACCGTCGCGAAAAATGACGAAATCGTCCCCAGAGCGATTTTTGTCTCCAGTCAACCTGCCAAATTTCTGCCCATTCCGACACTGTCGCGAAAAATGACGAAATTGCCCCTTGCGTGGTTTTTGTTTCCTATCAAACCGCCAAATTTCAGCCCATTCCGACACCGTCGCGAAAAATGACGAGATCGCCCCCGGAGCGATTTTTGTTTCAAATCAACCTGCCAAATTTCAGCCCGTTCTGACACCGTCGCGAAAAATGACGAAATTGCCCCTAGTGCGATTTTTATTTTCGATCAACCTATTAAATTTCAGCCCATTCCGACACCGTCACGAAATATGACGAAATTGCGCCCGGCGCGATTTTTGTTTCCAATCAACCTGCCAAATTTTTAGCCCATTCCGACACCGTCGCGAAAATTGACGAAATTGCACCCGGCGCGATTTTTGATTCCAATCAACCTGCCGAATTTCAACCCATTCCGACACCGTCGCGAAAATTGACGAAATTGCACCCGGCGCGATTTTTGATTCCAATCAACCTGCCGAATTTCAACCCATTCCGACACCTTCGCAAAAAATGACGAAATTGCACCTGGCGCGATTTTTGTTTCCGATCTACCAGTCGAATTTTGGCCCATTCCGACACCGTCGTGAAAAATGACGAAATTTCCCCCGACGCGATTTTTGTTTCCGATCAACCTATCAAATTCAGCCCATTCCGACACCGTCACTAAAAATGACGAAATTGCCCCCGGAGCAATTTTTGTTTCCAATCAACCTGCCAAATTTCAGGTCAAATTTTAGCCCATTCCGACACCGTCGCGAAAAATGACGAAATTGCCCCCGGCGCGATTTTTGTTTCCGATCAACCCGTCAAATTTTAGCCCATTCCGACACCGTCGCGAAAATTGACAAAATTGCACCCGGCGCGATTTTTGATTCCAATCAACCTGCCAAATTTCAGCCCGTTCTGACACCGTCGCGAAAAATGACGAGATCGCCCCCGGCGCGATTTTTGTTTCCGATCAACCCGTCAAATTTTAGCCCATTCCGACACCGTCGCGAAAATTGACAAAATTGCACCCGGCGCGATTTTTGATTCCAATCAACCTGCCAAATTTCAGCCCGTTCTGACACCGTCGCGAAAAATGACGAGATCGCCCCCGGCGCGATTTTTGTTTCCGATCAACCCGTCAAATTTTAGCCCATTCCGACACCGTCGCGAAAATTGACGAAATTGCACCCGGCGCGATTTTTGATTCCAATCAACCTGCCGAATTTAAACCCATTCCGACACCTTCGCAAAAAACGACGAAATTGCACCTGGCGCGATTTTTGTTTCCGATCTACCAGTCAAATTTTAGCACACTTCGACACAGTCGCGAAAAATGACGAAATTACCCCCGGCGCGATTTTTATTTAAGATCAACCTGCCAAATTTAAGCCCATTCCGACACAGTCGCGAAAAGTGACGAAATTGCCCCCGGCGCAATTTTTGTTTCCAATCAACCTGCCAAATTTCAGGTCAAATTTTAGCCCATTCCGACACCGTCGCGAAAAATGACGAAATTTCTCCCGGCGCGATTTTTGTTTCCAATCAACCTGCCAAATTTCAGCTCGTTCTGACACCGTCGCGAAAAATGACGAAATTTCTCCCGGCGCGATTTTTGTTTCCAATCAACCTGCCAAATTTCAGGTCAAATTTTAGCCCATTCCGA
Source organism: Olea europaea var. sylvestris (assembly GCF_002742605.1). Lineage (NCBI taxonomy): Eukaryota > Viridiplantae > Streptophyta > Magnoliopsida > Lamiales > Oleaceae > Olea > Olea europaea. The sequence goes on along the minus strand of NW_019249077.1, from coordinate 23,911 downwards.
CACCGTCGCGAAAAATGACGAGATCGCCCCCGGAGCGATTTTTGTTTCAAATCAACCTGCCAAATTTCAGCTCGTTCTGACACCGTCGCGAAAAATGACGAAATTGCCCCTTGTGCGATTTTTATTTCCGATCAACCTATTAAATTTCAGCCCATTCCGACACCGTCACGAAAAATGACGAAATTGCCCCCGGCGCGATTTTTGTTTCCAATCAACCTGCCAAATTTTTAGCCCATTCCGACACCGTCGCGAAAATTGACGAAATTGCACCCGGAGCGATTTTTGATTCCAATCAACCTGCCGAATTTCAACCCATTCCGACACCTTCGCAAAAAATGACGAAATTGCACCTGGCGCGATTTTTGTTTCCGATCTACCAGTCAAATTTTAGCACACTTCGACACAGTCGCGAAAAATGACGAAATTACCCCCGGCACGATTTTTATTTAAGATCAACTTGCCAAATTTAAGCCCATTCCGACACAGTTGTGAAAAATGACGAAATTGCCCCCCGGCGCGATTTTTATTTCCGATCAACCTGCCAAATTTAAGCCCATTCTGACACAGTCGCGAAAAATGACGAAATTGCCTCGGCGCGATTTTTGTTTCCGATCTACCAATCAAATTTTAGCCCATTCCGACACAATCGCGAAAAATGCCGAAATTGCAGTCGACGCGATTTTTATTTCCGATCAACTTGCAAAATTTAAGCCCACTCCGACACAGTCGGGTAAAATGACGAAATTGCCCACGGCGCGATTTTTATTTCGAATCAACCTGCCAAATTTAAGTCCATTCCGACACAGTCGCGAAAAATGATGAAATTGCCCCGATGAGGTTTTTGTTTCCGATCTACCAGTCAAATTTTAGCCCATTCCGACACAGTCACGAAAAATGACGAAATTACCCCCGGCACGATTTTTATTTCCGATCAACCTGCTAAATTTTAGCCCATTCCGACACAGTCCCAAAAAATGAGAAAATTGCCTCGGCGTGGTTTTTGTATCCGATCTACCAGTCAAATTCTAGCCCATTCCGACACAGTCGTGAAAAATTATGAAATTCCACCCGGCCGATTTTTATTTCCGATCAACCTGTCAAATTTTAGGCAATTTCGACACAGTCGCGTAAAATGAAGAAATTGCCCCCGATGCGATTTTTGTTTCCGATCAACCAGTCAAATTTTAGCCCGTTTCGACACAGTCTTGAAAAATGACGAAATTGCCCACGGCGCGATTTTTATTTCCGATCAACCTGCCAAATTTAAGCCCATTTCGACACAGTCGTGAAAAATGACGAAATTGCCCTGGTGCGATTTTTGTTTCCGATCTACCAGTCAAATTTTAGCTCATTCTGACACAGTCGCGAAAAATGACGAAATTGCCCCCGGCGGGATTTTTATTTCCGATCAACTTGCAAAATTTAAGCCCATTCCGACACAGTCGCGAAAAATGAGGAAATTGCCCCGGCGCGATTTCTGTTTCCGATCTACCAGTCAAATTTTAGCCCATTTCGACACAGTAGCGTAAAATGACGAAATTGCCCCCGGCGCGATTTTTGTTTCCGATCTACCAGTCAAATTATAGCCCATTTCGACACAGTCGAGAAAAATTACGAAATTGCCCCGGGCGCGATTTTTCTTTTCGATCAACCTGCCAAATTTAAGCCCATTCCGAAACAGTCACGAAAAATGACGTAATTGTCCCGACGCGATTTTTTTTCCGATCTACCTGTCAAATTTTAGCACATTCCGACACAGTCGCGAAAAATGACGAAATTGCCCCCAGCGCGATTTTTCTTTCCGGTCAACCTGCCATATTTAAGCCCATTCCGAAACAGTCACGAAAAATGACGAAATTGTCCCGACGCGATTTTTTTTCCGATCTACCTGTCAAATTTTAGTCCATTCCGACACAGTCGCCAAAAATGACGAATTTGCCCTCGGCGCGATTTTTATTTCCGATCAATCTGCCAAATTTAAGCCCATTCCGACACAGTCGCAAAAAATGACGAAATTGCTCACGGCGCGATTTTTTTTTCCAATCGACCAGTCAAATTTTAGCCCATATCGACACAGTCGCGACAAACGATGAAATTGCCCCCGGCGCGATTTTTATTTCCGATCAACCTGCCAAATTTAAGCCCATTCCGACACAGTCGTGAAAAATATGGAAATTGCCCCAGAGCAGTTTTGTTTCCGATCTACCAGTCAAATTTTAGCACACTTCGACACGGTCGCAAAAAATGACGAAATTGCCCCCGTCGCGATTTTTATTTACGATCAACCTGCCAAATTTAAGCCCATTCCGACACAGTTGCGAAAAATGACGAAATTGCCCCTGCCCGATTTTTGTTTCCAATCTACCTGTCAAATTTTGGCACATTCTGACACAGTTGCGAAAATGACGAAATTCCACCCGGCGCGATTTTTATTTCCGATCAACCTGCCAAATTTAAGCCCATTCCGACACAGCCGCGAAAAATGACGAAATTGCCTCGGCGCGATTTTTTTTTCCGATCTACCTGTCAAATTTTAGCCCATTACGACACAGTCGCGAAAATGACGAAATTGCCTCCGGCGCGATTTTTGTTTCTAATCAACTTGCCAAATTTAAGCCCATTCCGACACAGTCGAGTAAAATGACGAAATTGCCCCCGCCGCGATTTTTATTTCCGATGAACCAGTCAAATTTTAGCCCATTCCGACACGGTCGTGAAAAATGACGAAATTGCCCCCGGCGCGATTTTTATTTCCGATCAACCTGCCAAATTTAAGCCCATTCTGACACAGTCGCGAAAAGTGACGAAATTGCCGAGGCGTGATTTTTGTTTCCGATCAATCACTCAAATTTTGACCCATTTCGACACTGTCGCAAAAAATGACGAAATTGCCCGACGGCGCAATTTTTGTTTCCGATGAACCTGTCAAATTTTAGCCCATTCCGACACAGTCGCGAAAAATGACGAAATTGCCCCTGGCGAGGTTTTTGTTTCCGATCAATCAGTCAAATTTTAGCCCATTCCGAGACAGTCGCGAAAAATGATGAAATTGCCCATGGCGCGATTTTTATTTTCGATCAACCTGCCAAATTTAAGCCCATTTCGACACAGTCGCGAAAAATGAAGAAATTGCCCCGGTGCGGTTTTTGTTTCCGATCTACCAGTCAAATTTTAGCCCATTCCGACACAGTAGCGAAAAATGACGAAATTGCCCCCGGTACGATTTTTATTTCCGATCAACCTACCAAATTTAAGGCCATTCCGACACAGTTGTGAAAAATGACGAAATTGCCCAGGCATGATTTTTGTTTCCGATCAATCACTCAAATTTTGGCCCATTTTGACACAGTCGCAAAAAATGACGAAATTGCCCGACGGCGCAGTTTTTGTTTCCGATGAACCTGTCAAATTTTAGCCCATTCCGACACAGCCGCGAAAAATGACGAAATTGCACCTGGCGAGGTTTTTGTTTCCGATCAATCAGTCAAATTTTAGCCCATTTCGAGACAGTCGCAAAAAATGACGAAATTGCCCACAGCGCGATTTTTATTTCCGATCAACCTGCCAAATTTAAGCCCATTTCGACACAGTAGCGAAAAATGAAGAAATTGCCCCGGTGCGGTTTTTGTTTCCGATCAACCAGTCAAATTTTAGCCCATTCCGACACAGTCGCGAAAAATGACGAAATTGCCCCCGGCGCGATTTTTATTTCCGATCAACCAGTCAAATTTTAGCCCATTCCGACACAGTCGCGAAAAATGACGAAATTGCCCCCGGCACGATTTTTATTTCCGATCAACCTGCCAAATTTAAGGCCATTCCGACACAGTTGCGAAAAATGACGAAATTGCCCCTGCGCGATTTTTGTTTTCGATCTACCTGTCAAATTTTAGCCCATTCCGACACAGTCGCGAAAAATTACGAAATCTCCCCGGCTCGATTTTTATTTCCGATCAACCTGCCAAATTTTTGCCCATTTCGACACAATCGCGTAAAATGACGAAATTGCCCCCAGCGCGATTTTTGTTTCCGATCTACCTGTCAAATTTTAGCCCATTCCGACATAGTCACGAAAAATGACGAAATTACCCCCGGTACGATTTTTATTTCCGATCAACCTGCCAAATTTGAGCCCATTCCGACACATTCAGAAAAAAAGAGGAAATTGCCCCAGCGCGATTTCTGTTTCCGATCTACCAGTCAAATTTTAGCCCATTCCGACACAGTCGCGAAAAATTATGAAATTCCCCCCGGCCCGATTTTTATTTCCGATCAACCTGCCAAATTCAGACCCATTCCAACACAGTCGCGTAAAATGACGAAATTGCCCACGACGCGATTTTTCTTTCCGATCAATCAGTCAAATTTTAGACCATTTCGACACTGTCTTGAAAAATGACGAAATTGCCCTCGGCGCGATTTTTATTTCCGATCGACCTGCCAAATTTAAGCCCATTTCGACACAGTCGCGAAAAATGACGAAATTGCCCCAGCGCGATTTTTGTTTCCGATCTACCAGTCAAATTTTAGCCCATTCCGACACAGTCGCGAAAAATGACGAAATTGCCCCAGCGCGATTTTTGTTTCCGATCTACCAGTCAAATTTTAGCCCATTCCGACACAGTCGCGAAAAATGACGAAATTGCCCCCGGCGCGATTTTTATTTCCGATCAACTTGCAAAATTTAAGCTCATTTTGACACAGTCGCGAAAAATGAGGAAATTGCCCCGGCGCGGTTTTTTTGTTTCCGATCTACCAGTCAAATTTTATCCCATTTCTACACAGTCGCTAAAAATGACGAAATTGCCCCCGGCGCGATTTTTATTTCCGATCAACTTGCAAAATTTAAGCCCATTCCGACACAGTCGCGAAAAATGAGGAAATTGCTCCGGCGCGATTTTTGTTTCCGATCTACCAGTCAAATTTTAGCCCATTTCTACACAGTCGCGTAAAATGAAGAAATTGCCTCCGGCGCGATATTTATTTCCGATCAACTAGTCAAATTTTAGGCAATTTCGACACAGTCGCGAAAAATAAAGAAATTGCCCCCGGTGCGTTTTTTATTGCCGATCAACCTGCCAAATTTAAGGCCATTTCGACACAGTTGCGAAAGATGATGAAATTGCCCCGGCCGATTTTTGTTTTCGATCTACATGTCAAATTTTAGCCCATTTCGACACAGTCGCGAAAAATTATGAAATCTCCCCCGACGCGATTTTTATTTACGATCAACCTGCCAAATTTAAACTCATTCCGACACAGTCGCGTAAAATGACGAAAATGCCCCCGGAGCGATTTTTATTTCCGATCAACCAGTCAAATTTTTGCCAATTTCGACACAGTCGCGAAAAATGACGAAATTGTGTCGAAATTGCCCTCGGCACGATTTTTATTTCCGAACAACCTGCCAAATTTAATCCCATTCCGACACAGTCGCGAAAAATGACGAAATTGCCCAAGGCGCGATTTTTGTTTCCAATCAACCAGTCAAATTTTAGCCCATTCCGACACAGTCGGGAAAAATGACGAAATTGCCCTGGCGCGATTTTTGTTCCCGATCAACCGGTCAAATTTTAACCCATTCCGACACCGTCCCAAAAAATGACGAAATAGCCCCAGGCGCGATTTTTATTTCCGATCAACCAGTCAAATTTTAGCCAATTTCGACACAGCCGCGAAAAATGACGAAATTGCCCCCGGCGCGATTTTTATTTCCGATCAACCAGTCAAATTTTAGCCAATTTCGACACAGCCGCGAAAAATGACGAAATTGCCCCCGGTGCTATTTTTACTTCCGAACAACCTGCCAAATTTAAGCCCATTCCGACACAGTCGCGAAAAATGATGAAATTGCCCCGGCGCGATTTTTGTTTCCGATCTACCAGTCAAATTTTAGCCCATTTCGACACAGTCGCGAAAAATGACGAAATTGCCCCCTGGCGCGATTTTTATTTCCGATCAATCTGCCAAATTTAAGCCCATTCCGACACAGCCGCGAAAAATGATGAAATTCCCTCGGCGCGATTTTTGTGTCCGATCTACTAGTCAAATTTTAGCTCATTCCGACACAGTCGCGAAGAATTACGAAATCTCCCCCGGCGCGATTTTTATTTCCGATAAACCTGCCAAATTTAAGCCCATTCTGACACAGTCGCGTAAAATGACGAAATTGCCCCTGACGCGATTTTTGTCTCCGATCAATCAGTCAAATTTTAGCCCATTTCGGCACAGTCTTGAAAAATGACGAAATTACCCCCGACGCGATTTTTATTTCCGATCAACCTGCCAAATTTAAGCCCATTTCGATACAGTCGCGAAAAATGACGAAATTGCCCAGGCGTGATTTTTATTTCCGATCAACCTGCCAAATTTAAGGCCATTCCGACACAGTCGCGTAAAATGATGAAATTGCCCCCAATGCAAATCTTGTTTCCGATCAACCAGTCAAATTTTAGCCCATTTCGACACAGTCGCGAAAAATGATGAAATTGCCCTGGCACGGTTTTTGTGTCCGATCTACCAGTCAATTAATAGCCCATTTCGACACAGTCGCGAAAAATGACGAAATTGCCCCCGGCGCGATTTTACTTTCCGATCAACCTACTAAATTTATGCCCATTCCGAAACAGTCGCGAAAAATGACGAAATTGTCCCGATGCGATTTTTTTTTCCTATCTACCTGTCAAATTTTAGCCAATTCCGACACAGTCGCGAAAAATGACGAAATTGCCAACGGTGCGATTTTTTTCCCGATCGACCAGTCAAATTTTAGCCCATATCGACACAGTCGCGAAAAACGATGAAATTTTCCCCGGCGCAATTTTTATTTCCGATCAACCTGCCAAATTTAAGGCCATTCCGACACAGCCGCGAAAAATGAGAAAATTGCCCCGGCGCAGTTTTTGTTTCCGATCTACCAGTCAAATTTTAGCCCATTTCGACACAGTCGCGAAAAATGACGAAATTACCCCCGGCGCGATTTTTATTTCCGAACAACCTGCCAAATTTAAGCCCATTCCGACACAGTCGCGAAAAATGACGAAATTGCCCCGGCGCGGTTTTTGTTTCCGATCTACTAGTCAAATTTTAGAGCATTCCGATACAGTCGCGAAAAATGACGAAATTGCCCTCGGCGTGATTTTTATTTTCGATCAACCTGCCAAATTTAAGCCCATTCCAACACAGTCGCGAAAAATGAGGAAATTTCCCCGGCGCGGTTTTTGTTTCCGATCTACCAGTCAAATTTTAGCCCATTCCGAGACAGTCACGAAAAATGATGAAATTGCCCCCGGTACGATTTTTATTTCCGATCAACCTGCCAAATTTAAGCCCATTTCGACACAGTCGTAAAAAATGACGAAATTGCCCCGGCGCGGTTTTTGTTTTCGATCTACTAGTCAAATTTTAGCCCATCCCGATACAGTCACGAAAAATGACGAAATTGCCCAGGCGCGATTTTTATTTCCGATCAACCTGCTAAATTTAAGGCTATTCTGACACAGTCGCGAAAAATGACGAAATTGCCACCAGTGCGATTCTTGTTTCCGATCAACCAGTCAAATTTTATCCCATTTCGACACAGTCGCGAAAAATGACGAAATTTCCCCCGGCTCGATTTTTATTTCCGAACAACCTGCCAAATTTAAGCCCATTCCGACACAGTCGCGAAAAATGAGAAAATTGCCCCGGCGCGATTTTTGTTTCCGATCTACAAGTCAAATTTTAGCCCATTCCGACACAGTCACGAAAAATGAGGAAATTACCCCCGGTACGATTTTTATTTCCGATCAACCTGCCAAATTTAAGCCCATTCCGACACAGTCGCGAAAAATGAGGAAATTGTCCCGGCGCGATTTTTGTTTCCGATCTACCAGTTAAATTTTAAGCCCATTTCGACACAGTCGCGAAAAATGACGAAATTGCCCCCGGCTCGATTTTTATTTCCGATCAAACTGCCAAATTTAAGACCATTCCGAAACAGTCGCGAAAAGTGACGAAATTTTCCCGACGCGATTTTTTTTTCCGATCTACCTGTCAAATTTTAGCTCATTCCGACACAGTCGCGAAAAATGACGAAATTGCCCCCAGCGGGATTATTATTTCCGATCAACCTGCCAAATTTAAGCCCATTCCGACACAGTCGCGTAAAATGACGAAATTGCCCCCGGCGCGATTTTTGTTTCCTATCAACCAGTCAAATTTTAGCCCATTTCGACACAATCGCGAAAAATGACGAAATTGCCTCGGTGAGGTTTTTGTTTCCGATCTACTAGTCAAATTTTAGCCCATTTCGACACAGTCGCGAAAAATGACAAAATTGCCCCCGGCGCGATTTTTATTTCCGATCAACCTGCCAAATTTAAGCCCATTCCGACACAGTCGCGAAAAATGATGAAATTGCTTCGACGCGGTTTTTCTGTCTGATCTACCAGTCAAATTATAGCCCATTTCGACACAGTCGCGAAAAATGACGAAATTGCCCCCGGCGCGATTTTTATTTCCGATCAACCTGCCAAATTTAAGCCCATTCTGACCCCGTCGCGAAAAATGACGAAATTCCCCAGGCGCGGTTTTTATTTCCGATCAACCTGCCTCCGATCACCCTGCCAAATTTAAGGCCATTCCGATACAGTCGCGAAAAATGATGAAATTGCCCCCGGCGCGATTTTTAATTCCGATCAACCGGCCAAATTTAAGCCCATTCTGACCCCGTCGCGAAAAATGACGAAATTCCCCAGGCGCGGTTTTTATTTCCGATCAACCTGCCTCCGATCACCCTGCCAAATTTAAGGCCATTCCGACACAGTCGCGTAAAATGACGAAATTGCCCCCAGTGCGATTCTTGTTTCCGATCAACACGTCAAATTTTAGCCCATTTCGACACAGTCGCGATAAATGACGAAATTGCCCCCGGCGCGATTTTTATTTCCGATCAACCTGCCAAATTTAAGCCCATTCCGACACAGTCGCGAAAAATGAGGAAATTGCCCGGTGCGATTTTTGTTTCCGATCTACCAGTCAAATTTTAGCCCATTTCGACACAGTCGCGAAAAATGACGAAATTGCCCCCGACGCGATTTTTATTTCCGATCAACCTGCAAAACTTGAGCCCATTCCGAAACAGTTGCGAAGAGTGACGAAATTTTCCGATGCGATTTTTTTTTCCGATCTACCTTTCAAATTTTAGCCCATTCCGACACAGTCGCGAAAAATGACGAAATTGCCCCCGGCGCGATTTTTGTTTCCTATCAACCAGTCAAATTTTAGCCCATTTCGACACAGTCGCGAAAAATGACGAAATTGCCCCCGGCGCGATTTTTGTTTCCTATCAACCAGTCAAATTTTAGCCCATTTCGACACAATCGCGAAAAATGACGAAATTGCCTCGGCGCAGTTTTTGTTTCCGATCTACCAGCCAAATTTTAGCCCATTTCGACACAATCGCTAAAATTGACGAAATTGCCCTCGGCGAAAATTTTATTTCCGAACAACCTGCCAAATTTAAGCCCATTCCGACACAGTCGCGAAAAATGACGAAATTTCCCATGCGCGATTTTTGTTTCCGAGCAATCACTCAAATTTTGGCCCATTTCGACAAAGTCGCGAAAAATGACAAATTGCCCAAGGCGCGATTTTTTTTTCCGATCAACCTATCAAATTTTAGGCCATTTCGATACAGTCGCGAAAAATGACGAAATTGCCCTCGGCACGATTTTTATTTTCAATCAACCTGCCAAATTTAAGGCCATTTCAACACAGTCGCGAAAAATGACGAAATTGCCCCGGCGCGATTTTTGTTTCAGATCTACTAGTCAAATTTTAGCCCATTTCGACACAGTCGCGAAAAATGACGAAATTGCCCCCGGCGCGATTTTTATTTCTTATCAACCTGCCAAATTTAAGGCCATTCCGACACAGTTGCGAAAAATGATGAAATTGCCCCGGCGCGATTTTTGTTTTCGATCCACATGTCAAATTTTAGCCCATTCCGACACAGTCGCGAAAAATTATGAAATCTCCCCCGGCGCGATTTTTATTTCCGATCAACCTGCCAAATTTAAGCCCATTCCGACCCAGTCGCGTAAAATGACGATAATGCCCCCGGCGCGATTTTTATTTCCGATCAGCCAGTCAAATTTTATCCAATTTCGACACAGTCGCGAAAAATGACGAAATTGCCTCCGGAGCGATTTTTATTTCCGAACAACCTGCCAAACTTAATCCCATTCCGACACAGTCGCGAAAAATGACGAAATTGCCCATGGCGCAATTTTTGTTCCAATCAACCAGTCAAATTTTAGCCCATTCCGACACAGTCGGGAAAAATGATGAAATTGCCCTGGCGTGATTTTTGTTCCCGATCAACCGGTCAAATTTTATCCCATTCGGACACCGTCGCGAAAAATGACGAAATTGCCCCATGAGTGATTTTTATTTCCGATCAACCAGTCAAATTTTAGCCAATTTTGACACAGCCGCGAAAAATGACGAAATTGCCCCCGGTGCAATTTTTATTTCCGAACAACCTGCCAAATTTAAGCCTTTTCCAACACAGTTGCGAAAAATGACGAAATTGCCCACGGCGCGATTTTTTTTCCGATCGACTAGTCAAATTTTTGACCATTTCGTCACAGTCGCAAAAAATGACGAAATTGCCCGCGGCGCGATTTTTATTTCCGATTAACCTGCCAAATTTAAGCCCATTCCGACACAGTCGCGAAAAATAATGAAATTGACCCGGCGCGGTTTTTGTTTCCGATCTACCAGTCAAATTTTAGCCCATTCTGACACAGTCGCGAAAAATTACGAAATCTCCCCCGGCGCGAATTTTATTTCCGATCAACCTGCCAAATTTAAGTCCATTCTGACAAAGTCGCGTAAAATGACGAAATTGCCCCCGACGCGATTTCTGTCTCCGATCAATCAGTCAAATTTTAGCCCATTTCGACACAGTCTTGAAAAATGACGAAATTGCCCCTGGCGCGATTTTTATTTCCAATCAACCTGCCAAATTTAAGCCCATTTCGGCACAGTCGCGAAAAATGATGAAATTGCCCCGGCGCGGTTTTTGTTTCCGATCTACCAGTCAAATTTTAGCCCATTTAGACACAGTCGCGAAAAATGACAAAATTGCCCCCGGCGCGATTTTTATTTCCGATCAACCTGCCAAATTTTGGCCCATTCTGACACTTTCGCGAAAAATGGCAAAATCGTCCCCGGAGCGATTTTTGTTTCCTATCAACCTGCCAAATTTCAGCCCTTTCCGACACCGTCGAAAAAAATGACGAAATTGCCCCTGGCGCGATTTTTGTTTCCGCTCAACCAGTCAAATTTTAGCCCACTCCAACACCGTCGCGAAAAATGACGAAATTGCCCCCGGAGCGATTTTTGTTTCCAATCAACCTGCCAAATTTCAGCCCTTTCCGACACCGTCACGAAAAATGACGAAATTGCCCCCGGCGCGATTTTTGTTTCCAATCAACTTACCAAATTTAAGCTCATTCCGACACCATCGCGAAAAATGACGAGCTTGCCCCCAGAGCGATTTATGATTCCAATCAAACTACCAAATTTCTGGCCTTTCCGGCACCGTCGCGATCAATCCGTCAAATTTTAGCCCATTCCGACACCGTTGCGAAAAATGACGAAATTGCCCTCGACGCGATTTTTTTTCCAATCGACCTGCCAAATTTCGGCCCATTCCGACACCGTCGCGAAAAATGACTAAATTGACCCTAACGCGATTTTTGTTTCCGACCATTCTGTTAAATTTCAGCCCATTCCGACACTGTCGCGAAAAATGACGAAATTGCCCCCGGTGCAATTTTTGTTTCCAATCAACCTGCCAAATTTCAGCCCATTCCAACACCGTCACAAAAAATGACGAAATCGCACCCGGAGCGATTTTTATTTTCAATAAAACTGCCAAATTTCAGGCATTTCGACACCGTCGCGAAAATTGACGAAATTGCCCCCAGCGCGATTTTTGTTTCCAATCAACCTGCCAAATTTCAACCCATTCTGACACCGTAGCGAAAAATGACGAAATTGCCCCCGGCACGATTTTTGTTTCCGATCATCCTGTCAAATTTTAGACCATTCCGACACCGTCGCATAAAATGACGAAATTGCTCTCGGCGCGATTTTGTTTCCAATCAACCTTTCAAATTTTATCCCATTCCGACACTGTCGCGGAAAATGACGAAATTACCCTCGGAGCGATTTTTGTTTCCAATCAACCTGCCAAATTTCATCCCTTTCCGACACCGTCACGAAAAATGATGAAATTGCCCCTGGCACGATTTTTATTTCCGATCAATCTGTCAAATTTTAGCATATTTCGACACCGTCGCGAAAAATGACGAAATTGCACCTAGCGGGATTTTTGTTTCCAATCAACCTGCCAAATTTCAACCAATTTCGACACTGTCGCCAAAAATGACAAAATTGTCCCTGGCGCGATTTTTGTTTCCAATCAACTTACCAAATTTAAGCTCATTCCGACACCATCGCGAAAAATGACAAAATTGCCCTCGGAGCGATTTTTGTTTCCAATCAACCTGTCAAATTTCACCCCTTTCCGGCACCGTCGCGAAAATTGACGAAATTGACCCTGGCGCGATTTTTGTTTCCGATCAATCTATTAAATTTTAGCCCATTTCGACACCATCGCAAAAAATGACGAAATTGCACCTGGCGGGATTTTTGTTTCCAATCAACCTGCCAAATTTCAACCAATTTCGACACCGTCGTGAAAATTGACGAAATTGCCCCCAGCACGATTTTTGTTTCCAATCAGCCTGCCAAATTTCAACCCATTCCGACACCGTAGCGAAAAATGACGAAATTGCCCCCGGCACGATTTTTGTTTCCGATCATCCTGTCAAATTTTAGACCATTCCGACACCGTCGCATAAAATGACGAAATTGCCCTCGGCGCAATTTTGTTTCCAATCAACCATTCAAATTTTAGCCCATTCCGACACCGTCGCGAAAAATGACGAAATCGCCCCCAGAGCGATTTTTGTTTCCAATCAACCTGCCAAATTTCAGCCCATTCCGACACCGTCGCAAAAAATGACGAGATCGCCCCCGGAGCGATTTTTTTTTTCAAATCAACCTGCCAAATTTATGCCCATTCTGACACCGTCGTGAAAAATGACGAAATTGCCCCTAGCGCGATTTTTATTTCCGATCAACCCGTTAAATTTCAGCCCATTCCGACACCGTCGCGAAAAATGATGAAATTGCCCCCGACGCAATTTTTGTTTCCAATCAACCTGCCAAATTTTTAGCCCATTCCGACACCGTTGCGAAAATTGACGAAATTGCACCCGATGCGATTTTTGTTTCCAATCAACTTGTCGAATTTCAACCCATTCCGACACCTTCGCAAAAAATGACGAAATTGCACCTAGCGCGATTTTTGTTTTCACTCAACCAGTCAAATTTTAGCCCACTCCGACACCGTCGCGAAAAATGACGAAATTTCCCCCGACGCGATTTTTGTTTCCAATCAACCTTCCAAATTTCAGCCCATTCCGACACCGTCTTGAAAAATGACGAAACTGCCTCCCGGCACAATATTTGTTTCCGCTCAACCTGTCAAATTTCAGCCCATTCCGACACCGTCGTGAAAAATGAAAAAATTTCCCCTAGCACGATTTTCTTTCCAATCAACCTGTCAAATTTTGGCCCATTCCGACGCAGTCGCGAAAAATGACAAAATTTCCCCCGGCGCGATTTTTTTTCCAATCAACTTACCAAATTTAAGCTCATTCCGACACCATCGCGAAAAATGACGAAATTACCCCCGGAGCGTTTTTTGTTTCCAATCAACCTGCCAAATTTCAGCCCTTTCCGACACCGCCGCGAAAAATGACGAAATTGCCCCCGGCACCATTTTTGTGTCCAATCAACCTGCCAACTTTCAGCCCATTTCGACACCGTCGTGAAAAATGACGAAATCGCCATGGGGGCGATTTTTGTTTCCAATCAACCAGCCAAATTTCAGCCCATTCCGACACCATCGCGAAAAATGACGAAATAGCCCCCGGCGCGATTTTTGTTTCCAACCAACCTGCCAAATTTTAGCCCATTCCGACACCATCACGAAAAATGATGAAATTGCACCCGGAGCGATTTTTGTTTCCAATCAACCTGCCAAATTTCAACCCATTCCCACACCGTCGCGAAAATTGACGAAATTGCACCTGGCGCGATTTTTGTTTCCAATCAACCTGCCAAATTTCAACCCATTCTGATACCGGCGCGAAAATTGAAGAAATTGTCCCCGATGCGATTTTTGTTTTCAATCAACCTGCCTAATTTCGGCCCATTCAGACACCGTCGCGAAAAATGACTAAATTGCCCCTAGCGCGGTTTTTGTTTCCGACCAATCTGTTAAATTTCAGCCCATTCCGGTACCGTCGTGAAAAATGACGAGATCGCACCCGGAGCGATTTTTGTTTCAAATCAACTTGCCAAATTTCAGCCCATTCTGACACTGTTGCAAAAAATGACGAAATTGCCCCTAGCGCGATTTTTATTTTCGATCAACCTGTTAAATTTCAGCCCATTTCGACACCGTCACGAAAAATGACGAAATTACCCCCGGCGTAATTTTTGTTTCCAATCAACCTGCCAAATTTTTAGCCCATTCCGACACCGTCGCGAAAATTGACGAAATTGCACCCGGAGCGATTTTTGTTTCCAATCAACTTGCCGAATTTCAACCCATTCCGACACCTTCGCAAAAAATGACGAAATTGCAATTAGCGCGATTTTCCTTTTCGCTCAACCAGTCAAATTTTAGCCCACTCCGACACCGTCGCAAAAAATGACGAAATTGCCGCCGACGCGATTTTTGTTTCCAATCAACCTTCCAAATTTCAGCCCATTCCGACACCGTCTTGAAAAATGATGAAACTACCCTTGGCGCAATTTTTGTTTCCAATAAACCTGTCGAATTTCAGCCCATTCCGACACCGTCCCGAAAAATGACGAAATTGCCCCTAGCATGATTTTTGTTTCCAATCAACCTACCAAATTTCTACCCATTCCGACAACGTCGCGAAAAATGACGAAATTGTCCCCGGCGCGATTTTTGTTTCCAATCAACCAGCCAAATTTCAGCCCATTCCGACACCGTTGCGAAAAATGACGAAAATGCCCCTGACGCAATTTTTATTTCCAATCAAGCTGCCAAATTTTAGCTCATTCCGACACCGTCGTGAAAACCGACGAAATTGCCCCCGGCGTGATTTTTGTTTCCAATCAACCTACCAAATTTCAACCAATTCCGACACTGTCACCAAAAATGACGACATTGCCCCTGGCGCGATTTTTGTTTCCGATCAACCTGTCAAATTTTAGCCCATTCCGACACCGTAGCGAAAAATGACGAAATTGCCCCCGGCTCGATTTTTGTTTCCGATCAACCTCTCGAATTTTAGCCCATTCCGACACCGTCGTGAAAAATGACGAAATTGCCCCCGACGCGATTTTTGTTTCCGATCAACCTATCAAATTTCAGCCCATTCCGACACCGTCAATAAAAATGACGAAATTGCCCCCGGCGCAATTTTTGTTTCCAATCAACCTGCCAAATTTCAGGTCAAATTTTAGCCAATTCCGACACCGTCGCGAAAAATGACGAAATCGCCCCCAGAGTGATTTTTGTTTCCAGTCAACCTGCCAAATTTCTGCCCATTCCGACACTGTCGCGAAAAATGACGAAATTGCCCCTTGCGCGATTTTTGTTTCCTATCAAACCACCAAATTTCAGCCCATTCCGACACCGTCGCGAAAAATGACGAGATCGCCCCCGGAGCGATTTTTGTTTCAAATCAACCTGCCAAATTTCAGCCCGTTCTGACACCGTCGCGAAAAATGATGAAATTGCCCGTAGCGCGATTTTTATTTCCGATCAACCTATTAAATTTCAGCCCATTCCGACACCGTCACGAAAAATGACGAAATTGCCCCCGGCGCGATTTTTGTTTCCAATCAACCTGCCAAATTTTTAGCCCATTCCGACACCGTCGCGAAAATAGACGAAATTGCACTCGGCGCGATTTTTGATTCCAATCAACCTGCCGAATTTCAACCCATTCCGACACCTTCGCAAAAAATGACGAAATTCCACCTGGCGCGATTTTTGATTCCGATCTACCAGTCAAATTTTAGCACACTTCGACACAGTCGCGAAAAATGACGAAATTACCCCCGGCGCGATTTTTATTTACGATCAACCTGCCAAATTTAAGCCCATTCCGACACAGTCGCTAAAAATGACGAAATTGCCCCCGCCCGATTTTTGTTTCCAATCTACCTGTCAAATTTTAATCCATTCCGACACAGTTGTGAAAAATGACGAAATTGCCCCCGGCGCGATTCTTATTTCCGATCAACCTGCCAAATTTAAACCCATTCCGACACAGTCGCGAAAAATGACGAAATTGCCTCGGCGCGATTTTTGTTTCCGATCTACCAATCAAATTTTAGCCCATTCCGACACAATCGCGAAAAATGCCGAAATTGCCGTCGACGCGATTTTTATTTCCGATCAACTTGCAAAATTTAAGCCCACTCCGACACAGTCGGGTAAAATGACGAAATTGCCCACGGCGCGATTTTTATTTCGGATCAACCTGCCAAATTTAAGACCATTCCGACACAGTCGCGAAAAATGATGAAATTGCCCCGATGAGGTTTTTGTTTCCGATCTACCAGTCAAATTTTAGCCCATTCCGACACAGTCACGAAAAATGACGAAATTGCCCCCGGCACGACTTTTATTTCCGATCAACCTGCCAAATTTTAGCCCATTCCGACACAGTCGCAAAAAATGAGAAAATTGCCTCGACGTGGTTTTTGTTTCCGATCTACAAGTCAAATTTTAGCCCATTCCGACACAGTCGTGAAAAATTACGAAATTCCACCCGGCCGATTTTTATTTCCGATCAACCTGTCAAATTTCAGGCAATTTCGACACAGTCGCGTAAAATGAAGAAATTGCCCCCGATGCGATTTTTGTTTCCGATCAACCAGTCAAATTTTAGCCCATTTCGACACAATCTTGAAAAATGACGAAATTGCCCACGGCGCGATTTTTATTTCCGATCAACCTGCCAAATTTAAGCCCATTTCGACAAAGTCGTGAAAAATGACGAAATTGCCCCGGTGCGGTTTTTGTTTCCGACCTACCAGTCAAATTTTAGCTCATTCTGACACAGTCGTGAAAAATGACGAAATTGCCTCCGGCGCGATTTTTATTTCCGATCAACTTGCAAAATTTAAGCCCATTCCGACACAGTTGCGAAAAATGAGGAAATTGCCCCGGCGCGATTTTTATTTCCGATCAACCTGCCAAATTTAAGCCCATTCCGACAAAGTCGCGAAAAATGATGAAATTGCCTCGGCGCGATTTTTGTTTCCGATCTACCGGTCAAATTATAGCCCATTTCGACACGGTCGCGAAAAATGACGAAATTGCCCCGGCGCGATTTTTCTTTCCGATCAACCTGCCAAATTTAAGCCCATTCCGAAACAGTCACGAAAAATGACGTAATTGTCCCGACGCGATTTTTTTTTCCGATCTACCTGTCAAATTTTAGCCCATTCCGACACAGTCGCGAAAAATGACGAAATTGCCCCGACGCGATTTTTTTTTCCGATCTACCTGTCAAATTTTAGCCCATTCCGACACAGTCGCGAAAAATGACGAAATTGCCCCCGGCGCGATTTTTCTTTCCGATCAACCTGCCATATTTAAGCCCATTCAGAAACAGTCACGAAAAATGACGAAATTGTCCCGACGCGATTTTTTTTTTCCGATCTACCTGTCAAATTTTAGCCTATTCCGACACAGTCGCGAAAAATGACGAAATTGCCCTCGGCGCGATTTTTATTTCCGATCAACCTGCCAAATTTAAGCCCATTCCGACACAGTCGCAAAAAATGACGAAATTGCCCACGGCGCGATTTTTTTTTCCGATCGACCAGTCAAATTTTAGCCCATATCGACACAGTCGCGACAAATGATGAAATTGCCCCCGGCGCGATTTTTATTTCCGATCAACTTGCCAAATTTAAGCCCATTCCGACACAGTCGCGAAAAATATGGAAATTGCCCCAGAGCAGTTTTGTTTCCGATCTACCAGTCAAATTTTAGCTCACTTCGACACGGTCGCGAAAAATGACGAAATTACCCCCGCTGCGATTTTTATTTCCGATGAACCAGTCAAATTTTAGCCCATTCCGACACGGTCGTGAAAAATGACGAAATTGCCCCCGGCGCGATTTTTATTTCCGATCAACCTGCCAAATTTAAGCCCATTCCGACACAGTCGCGAAAAGTGACGAAATTGCCCAGGCGTGATTTTTGTTTCCGATCAATCACTCAAATTTTGACCCATTTCGACACAGTCGCAAAAAATGACAAAATTGCCCCACGGCGCAGTTTTTGTTTCCAATGAACCTGTCAAATTTTAGCCCATTCCGACACAGTCGCGAAAAATGACGAAATTGCCCCTGGCGAGGTTTTTGTTTCCGATCAATCAGTCAAATTTTAGCCCATTCCGAGACAGTCGCGAAAAATGATGAAATTGCCTCGGCGCGATTTTTATTTCCGAAAAACCTGCCAAATTTAATCCCATTCTGACACAGTCGCGAAAAATGACGAAATTGCCCATGGCGCGATTTTTGTTTCCAATCAACCAGTCAAATTTTAGCCCATTCCGACACAGTCGGGAAAAATGACGAAATTGCCCTGGCGCGATTTTTGTTCCCGATCAACCGGTCAAATTTTATCCCATTCCGACACCGTCGCGAAAAATGACGAAATTGCCCCAGGCGCGATTTCTATTTCCGATCAACCAGTCAAATTTTAGCCAATTTCGACACAGCCGCGAAAAATGACGAAATTGCCCCCGGTGCTATTTTTACTTCCGAACAACCTGCCAAATTTAAGTCCATTCCGACGACAGTCGCGAAAAATGATGAAATTGCCCCGGCACGGTTTTTGTTTCCGATCTACCAGTCAAATTTTAGCCCATTTCGACACAGTCGCGAAAAATGACGAAATTACCCCCTGGCGCGATTTTTATTTCCGATCAATCTGCCAAATTTAAGCCCATTCCGACATAGCCGCGAAAAATGATGAAATTGCCTCGCCCGCGATTTTTGTGTCCGATCTACTAGTCAAATTTTAGCCCATTCCGACACAGTCGCGAAGAATTACGAAATCTCCCCCGGCACGATTTTTATTTCCGATCAACCTGCCAAATTTAAGCCCATTCTGACACAGTCGTGAAAAATGATGAAATTGCCCCGGCGCGGTTTTTGTTTCCGATCTACCAGTCAAATTTTAGCCCATTTCGACACAGTCGCGAAAAATGACAAAATTGCCCCTGACGCGATTTTTATTTCCGATCAACCTGCCAAATTTAAGCCCATTCTGACAAACCGCGAAAAATGAGGAAATTGCCCCGGCGCAGTTTTTGTTTCCGATCTACTAGTCAAATTTTAGCCCATTTCGACACAGTCGCGAAAAATGACGAAATTACCCCCGGCGCGATTTTTATTTCCGATCAACCTGCCAAATTTATGCCCATTCCAACGCAGTCGTGAAAAATGACGAAATTGCGCAGGCGCGATTTTTGTTTCCGATCAATCACTCAAATTTTGGCCAATTTCGACACAGTCGCGAAAAATGACGAAATTGCCCGACGGCACAGTTTTTGTGTCTGATGAACCTGTCAAATTTTAGCCCATTCGACGCAATCGCGAAAAATGACGAAATTGCCTCTGGCGAGGCTTTTGTTTCCGATCAACCAGTCAAATTTTAGCCTATTCCAGCACAGTCGCGAAAAATGACGAAATCGCCCACGGCGCGATTTTTTTTCCGATCAACCAGTCAAATTTTAGCCCATTTCGATATAGTCGCAAGAAATGAGGAAATTGCCCCCGGCGCGATTTTTATTTCCGATCAACCTGCCAAATTCAAGCCCATTTCGACACAGTCGCGAAAAATGACGAAATTGCCTCGGCGCGATTTTTGTTTCCGATCTACTAGTCAAATTTTAGCGCATTCCGATACAGTCGCGAAAAATGACGAAATTGCCCAGGCGTGATTTTTATTTCCGATCAACCTGCCAAATTTAAGGCCATTCCGACACAATCGCGTAAAATGATGAAATTGCCCACAATGCGATTCTTGTTTCCGATCAACCAGTCAAATTTTAGCCCATTTCGACACAGTCGCGAAAAATGATGATATTGCCCTGGCGCGGTTTTTGTTTCCGATCTACCAGTCAAATTTTAGCCCATTTCGACACAGTCGCGAAAAATGACAAAATTGCCCCGGCGCGATTTTTATTTCCGATCAACCTACCAAATTTAAGCCCATTCCGACACAGTCGCGAAAAATGATGAAATTGCCCCGGCGCGATTTTTGTTTCCGATCTACCAGTCAAATTTTAGCCCATTTCGACACAGTCGCGAAAAATGCGAAAAATGACGAAATTGCCCCCGGCGCGTTTTTTCTTTCCGATCAACCTGCCGAATTTAAGCCCATTCCGAAACAGTCGCGAAAAATGACGAAATTGTACCGACGCGATTTTTTTTTCCGATTCACTTGTCAAATTTTAGCTCATTCCGACACAGTCGCGAAAAATGACTAAATTGCCAACGGCGCGATTTTTTTCCGATCGACCAGTCAAATTTTAGCCCATATCGACACAATCGCGAAAAACGACGAAATTTCCCCTGGCCCGATTTTTATTTCCGATCAACCTGCCAAATTTAAGCCCGTTCCGACACAGCCGCGAAAAATGAGGAAATTGCCCCGACGTATTTTTTGTTTCCGATCTACCAGTCAAATTTTAGCCCATTTCGACACAGTCGTGAAAAATGAGGAAATTGCCCCGACGTATTTTTTGTTTCCGATCTACCAGTCAAATTTTAGCCCATTTCGACACAGTCGCGAAAAATGACGAAATTACCCCCGGCGCGATTTTTATTTCCGATCAACCTGCCAAATTTAAGCCCATTCTGACACAGTCGTGAAAAATGACGAAATTGTGCAGGCGCGATTTTTGTTTCCGATCAATCACTCAAATTTTGGCCAATTTCGACACAGTCTCGAAAAATGACGAAATTGCCCGACGGCACAGTTTTTGTGTCTGATGGACCTGTCAAATTTTAGCCCATTCGACACAGTCGCGAAAAATGACGAAATTGCCCCTGGCGAGGCTTTTGTTTCCGATCAACTAGTCAAATTTTAGCCCATTTCAACACAGTCGCGAAAAATGACGAAATCGCCCACGGCGCGATTTTTTTTCCGACCAACCAGTCAAATTTTAGCCCATTTCGATATAGTCGCAAAAAATGACGAAATTGCCCCCGGCGCGATTTTTATTTCCGATCAACCTACCAAATTTAAGCCCATTCCGACACAGTCGCGAAAAATGACGAAATTGCCCCCGGCGCGATTTTTATTTCCGATCAACCTACCAAATTTAAGCCCATTCCGACACAGTCGCGAAAAATGATGAAATTGCCTCGGCGCGGTTTTTGTGTCTGATCTACTAGTCAAATTATAGCCCATTTCGACACAGTCGCGAAAAATGACGAAATTGCCCCCGGCGCGATTTTTATTTCCGATCAACCTGCCAAATTTTAGCCCATTCCGAAACAGTCGCGAAAAATGACGAAATTGTCCCGACGCGATTTTTGTTTCCTATCAACCAATCAAATTTTACCCCATTTCGACACAATCGCGAAGAATGACGAAATTGCCACGGTGCGGTTTTTGTTTCCGATCTACTAGTCAAATTTAAGCCCATTCCGATACAGTCGCGAAAAATGACGAAATTCCCCAGGCGCGATTTTTATTTCCGATCAACCTGCCAAATTTAAGGCCATTCCGACACAGTCGCGTAAAATGATGAAATTGCCCCCAGTGCGATTCTTGTTTCCGATCAACCCGTCAAATTTTAGCCCATTTCGACACAGTCTCGCTAATTGACGAAATTGCCCCCGGCGCGATTTTTATTTC
Organism: Olea europaea var. sylvestris; assembly: GCF_002742605.1. Classification (NCBI taxonomy): domain Eukaryota; kingdom Viridiplantae; phylum Streptophyta; class Magnoliopsida; order Lamiales; family Oleaceae; genus Olea; species Olea europaea. The sequence continues at coordinate 1,851 of NW_019249077.1, read as the reverse complement.
CGATCAACCTGCCAAATTTAAGCCCATTCCGACACAGTCGCGAAAAATGAGGAAATTGCCCGACACGGTCACGAAAAATGAGGAAATTGCCCCCGGTATGATTTTTCTTTCCGATCAACCTGCCAAATTTAAGCCCATTCCGACACAGTCGCGAAAAATGAGGAAATTGCCCCGACGCGGTTTTTGTTTCCGATCTACCAGTCAAATTTTAGCCCATTTCGACACAGTCGCGAAAAATGACGAAATTGCCCCCGGCGCGATTTTTATTTCCGATCAACCTGCCAAATTTAAGCCCATTCCGACACAGTCGCGAAAAATGACGAAATTGCCCCCGGCGCGATTTTTATTTCCGATCAACCTGCCAAATTTAAGCCCATTCCGACACAGTCGCGAAAAATGACGAAATTGCCCCCGGCGCGATTTTTATTTCCGATCAACCTGCCAAATTTAAGCCCATTCCGACACAGTCGCGAAAAATGACGAAATTGCCCCCGGCGCGATTTTTATTTCCGATCAACCTGCCAAATTTAAGCCCATTCCGACACAGTCGCGAAAAATGACGAAATTGCCCCCGGCGCGTTTTTTCTTTCCGATCAACCTGCCGAATTTAAGCCCATTCCGAAACAGTCGCGAAAAATGTCGAAATTGTCCCGACGCGATTTTTTTTCCGATTCACTTGTCAAATTTTAGCTCATTCCGACACAGTCGCGAAAAATGATGAAATTGCCAACGGCGCGATTTTTTCCGATCGACCAGTCAAATTTTAGCCCATATCGACACAATCGCGAAAAACGACGAAATTTCCCCTGGCCCGATTTTTATTTCCGATCAACCTGCCAAATTTAAGCCCATTCCGACACAGCCGCGAAAAATGAGGAAATTGCCCCGACGTATTTTTTGTTTCCGATCTACCAGTCAAATTTTAGCCCATTTCGACACAGTCGCGAAAAATGTCGAAATTACCCCCGGCGCGATTTTTATTTCCGATCAACCTGCCAAATTTAAGCCCATTCCGACACAGTCGCGAAAAATGACGAAATTGCCTAGGCGCGATTTTTGTTTCCGATCAATCACTCAAATTTTGGCCAATTTCGACACAGTCGTGAAAAATGATGAAATTGCCCGACGGCACGGTTTTTCTGTCCGATGAACCTGTCAAATTTTAGGCCATTCGACACAATCGCGAAAAATGACGAAATTGCCTCTGACGAGGCTTTTGTTTCCGATCAACCAGTCAAATTTTAGCCCATTCCAACACAGTCGCGAAAAATGACTAAATCGCCCACGGCGCGATTTTTTTTCCGATCAACCAGTCAAATTTTAGCCCAATTCGATATAGTCGCAAAAAATGACGAAAATGCCCCCAGCGCGATTTTTATTTCTGATCAACCGGCCAAATTTAAGCCCATTTCGACACAGTCGCGAAAAATGATGAAATTGCCTCGGAGCGGTTTTTGTTTCCGGTCTACTATTCAAATTTTAGCGCATTCTGATACAGTCGCGAAAAATGACGAAATTGCCCCCAGTGCGATTCTTGTTTCCGATCAACCAGTCAAATTTTAGCCCATTTCGACACAGTCTCGCTAATTGACGAAATTGCCCCCGGCGCGATTTTTATTTCCGATCAACCTGCCAAATTTAAGCCCATTCCGACACAGTCGCGAAAAATGAGGAAATTGCCCCGGCGAGGTTTTTGTTTCCGATCTACCAGTCAAATTTTAGCCCATTCCGACACGGTCATGAAAAATGAGGAAATTGCCCCCGGTACGATTTTTCTTTCCGATCAACCTGCCAAATTTAAGCCCATTCCGACACAGTCGCGAAAAATGAGGAAATTGCCCCGACGCGGTT
>NW_019249076.1:0-1352 GCF_002742605.1 Olea europaea var. sylvestris | reverse complement strand
TCCTAAGTCCGGTCTAGTGCAAACCATCAAATACATTATGGAATCAATCACATTTGAGTATGGAATTTTACTCATGTATTCCATTTCACGTTCATTGCAACGAGCTTGTTCCTTAGATAGAACAAAATGATTTGCAAGAGGCAACGTGACAGGTTTGCAGTCACTCATATTAAACTTTTTCAACACTTTTGATATGTATGGGGACTGATGTAAGAATACGATGGAATTTGACCTATTTCGTTCTATTTCCATGCCTAGAATCCTTTTAGCCTTTCCTAGGTCTTTCATGTCAAATTCTCCACTAAGATCTGCTTTTATATTGTTTATCCACTTAGGAGATGATCCAACTAAAAGCATGTCGTCCACATAGAGCAACAAAAATAAATAATTGTTATCAGTCTCGTTGTGTTGAAAGTATAGGCAGTGATTGAATTTACTTCTTTGAAATCCTATAGTGAGTACAAAGGAATCAAACCTCTTGTACCACTGTCTAGGGGATTGCTTCAAACCGTATAGGGATCTTTTCAGAAAACACACATAATCAGGTTTTAATTTGTCTTTAAAACCTTTTGGTTGATTCATAAAGATTTGTTCATCAAGCTCTCCATGTAAAAAAACGATTTTTACATCGAGTTGTTCAAGTTCCCAGTCAAAGAGCGCAACCAATGCGAGCATGACCCTAATAGTAGTGTACTTGACAACTGGTGAGAAAATCTCGTTATAATCAACACCTTCTTTCTGTGTGTAACCCTTTGCTACTAACCTAGCCTTAAACCTTAAGGGTTCTGAACTATTAGTACCTTCTTTAACCTTAAAGACCCACTTGCAATCGACGATTGATTTATTCTTAGGTCTCGGTACTAACTCCCAAGTTTGATTTTTTTCTAGAGAACTCATCTCTTCTTTCATAGCCTCAAGCCACTCCTTAGATTGACCACTGTTCATAGCCTCTTCAAATGTTTCTGGCTCCCTATCAACTAGTTCTTCGTAACTAGCGTATGCAAAATCCAATTCAGATTCATATCCGAATCTACTAGGTTCTCTTGTTTGTCTTTTCTCTCTATCTCTAGCTAAGTTATAGTTAGCTAGTGGATTTTCTTCTTCAGGATGCTCTTCTATCACTACTTCATTTTCCTCTTCAGGTTCTTGGACCTGAATCTCCACCTCACTAGAAGTACTAGGTACTGATTTGTTAAATTTTCCTAACTCCACCTTAAACCGACTTCTTTCTTCACTTGATTCAGTTTCACTTATTGGTTCGGTTTCGTCCTTTAGACAAGGCATCTCTTTCTCATTAAATGTGACATCCCTACTCACGATGATCTTAACTCCTTTTTGGCTTCTATCCCATA
>NW_019249075.1:0-1353 GCF_002742605.1 Olea europaea var. sylvestris | reverse complement strand
ATACCTTCTATTTGACAACTCATGTCATTCCCCATCTGAATTTGCCCTCCATTGAGGTCAACAAACTCAGAAAACCATTCCTTTGAAGGACACATGTGAAATGTGCATCCAGAGTCAAGGACCCACTCTTTTGAGCCTCTTTTGGTAGTGTTAACAAGAACCACCCCCTGGATATCAGGTTCATTCTTGCAGACAACAGCTGCAGAACCATCAAAATTATTTCTATCCTTCATGTCTGAGATTTTCTTAAAATGGTCTTTTATTAAATGACCTGTTTTACCACAGTAGTAGCATTTTCTTTGATTCTTTGGTTTCACATGATTCTTATTCTTGTCTTTGACTTCATAGGTGGGGAATTTTCCCTTCTTATGAGGATTGGTATTGTATTGGTTATGTTTCTTATTGTGATTCAGCTTTTCTCTTATATAAAGCCCTTCACTTGACTTTGAGTCTCTTGACTCACTTTTAATTCAAGTTCCTTATTTCTTAAGGCTGATGTTACTACATCCACAGTGACATCTTGCCCCCCATATTCTAAGGCATTTCTAATGTCTCTATATCTTTCACTAAGAGAGTTTAATTGAACAACAACTTGTTGGTCATTAGAAATTTCCTCATCACAATTGTCTAGGTCCTGAATCATTTTAGTGAATTTGTCAAGATTTTCTTCTAGGCTAGATGTGGAGTCAAATCTAAAGTCGTAAAATTGCCTTAGGAGATAACATTTATTTGGCATAGATTTAGTCATGTAGAGTGATTCTAATTTTGTCTACAAAGCCTTAGCAGAAGTGGTTTCTCCCACTTTCCTAATCACACTATCAGACAGATGAAGAAAAATAGTACTCCATGCAGTATCATCTAGTTCTCTCCTCCTATAGGCACTAATTTCTGCAGCCCATGTATTATCAAGGACTGCAGCACATCTTTGCTGCAGTAGCAGTGCTCTCATTTTCTGGCGCTAGAGATTAAAATCCCCAGTACCATTCCATGTTTCTAGTTCTAGCTTATATGCACTTGACATATTATCAAGTAAGTATGCAAAGATGCAACTATGCAGTACACAGTATATTTATATGATTTAGGCAGATAATTGTAAGTAGCAGACAGGCAAACTTCTGAACAGAATATGAGAATTCAATTAATCCTATCTAACAATAATTCATGAAACCAAATGTTAACTATGAATGGATCTAAGGAGTGGTGATCCTTTATAAATCCACTGCTCCCTCAGATTCCCAGACCTTCAGTGGGGTCTTGGACAAAGGAAAGTAGAGGAGAATCACTTACCTTAATGACCACTTTCAAGACTAACAAGAAACCAATAACAGATTAAAGAGTAAGGTTCAAAAGTAT
>NW_019249074.1:0-1353 GCF_002742605.1 Olea europaea var. sylvestris | reverse complement strand
AGAGGTAAGTCAACCAACTCCCATGTATGATTTTGCATTATGGAATCTATTTCGCTATTGATAGCTTCCTTCCAATGCAATGCTTTCGGAGTTGACATAGCTTCTTCAAAAGTCTTCGGGTCATTTTTTACCATGTAGGCTAGAAATTTCGGACCAAAGGATGTGGATGTTCTAGCCCGTTTACTACGCCTTGGTTCTTCCTCACTTGAAGATCCTTTCATAATTTCATAAGCTTTTTTATTTTAACTTTCAATTTCCTTGTCTTTGCATGGAAATACATTTTCAAAGAATGTTGCATTCCTTGATTCAATTATCACACCCTCGTGTACGTCTTGAATTTCGGACTTTTGTATAAGGAAACAATATGCACTACTTTTATTGGTGTATCCAATAAATATGCAATTAATTGTTTTAAGTCCGATTTTTACTTGTTTAGACTTAGGAACTTCAACCTTTGTCAAATACCCCCACACTTTTAAGTGTTGACAGGACGGAGGATAACATTTTCATAACTCATATGGAGTCGCTTCCATTTTGTTACGGGGTATCATATTAAGAAGATGATTTACCGTTAAGATGGCTTCCCCCCACAAGTTTTGAGGTAAACCCGAACTTATCAATATTGCATTCATTATTTCTTTAAGCGTTCTTTTTTTTGTTCTGCAACGTCATTCGATTGAGAAGAGTAGGGTGCCATTGTTTGATGAATGATTTCATGTTTGGAACAGAATTCTTTAAATGGTGCCCAATATTCACCTTCTCTATCACTACAAATATTTTTAATTCGTTTGTTAAGTTGCGTTTCAACGTGAGCCTTGTATAATTTGAAGGCATCCAACGCTTCATCTTTATTTCTTAAAAAAAAAGACATAGCAATACCTTGTACAATCATCGATGAAAGTTACAAAGTACTTCTTACCGCCTCTAGTTTGTATGAATTTCAAATCACATATGTTACTATGGATTAGTTCTAGAGGTATCGTGTTCCGTTGAACCTAATGGAACGATGTCTTAGCCATTTTTGCTTCAACAAATACTTTACATTTCTAAACAGGATCGATTTTAAGTGCCGGAATTAAACTTTAATCCATAAGTTTGCGCATTGACTTATAATTCACATGTCCTAATCGACCATGCCATAGACAAGATAACTTAAGCAAGTAAATAGAATTTGTAATTTTATTTATAATGCCTTGCTTTGGTACAATAGTTAGAACATTTAACTTGAACATTCTATCACACATATAACATTTTCCTACATACATCTCATTCTTTGATAACGCAAACTTGTCGGGCACATTTACAAGTTTAAAACCATTTATACTAAGTAGAGACCCGAATACTAAATTCTTG
>NW_019249073.1:0-1353 GCF_002742605.1 Olea europaea var. sylvestris | reverse complement strand
TTTCGGCCCATTCCGACACCGTCACGACAAATGACAAAATTGCCCCTAGTGCAGTTTTTCTTTGTTAATTTTCGATCCACCACTTCTTCAACCTGTCATAATTAATACAGAAATTAATTATTCGGAGACCCAAACGAAGGAGTTTGGCTAAAATCTCGTGATCCCGGGTCTATGCGCCGAGTCCAATTTCGCGGACAATTTTCAATCAACCTGCCAAATTTCGGGCCATTCAGACAATGCCCCGAAAATTGATAAAATTTCCCCTGGTGCCGTTTTGTTTTGTTAATTTTCCATCCATTACTTCTTCAACTTGACATAATTAATAAGGAAATTAATTATTCGGAGGCCCAAACGAATGAATATGGCTAAAATCTCGTGATCCGGGGTCTGTGCCTCGTGTCCAATTTCGTGGGCCGTTTCCAACCTGCCAAATTTCGGCCCATTCCGACACCGTCGCGGCAAATGACAAAATTTCCCCTTAAGTGATTTTTCTTCGTTACTTTTCTGTCCAGCACTTCTTCAACCTGACTTAATTAATAAGGAAATTAATTATTCGGAGGCCCAAACGAAGGAATTTGGGTAAAATCTCGAGATCCTAGGTCTGTGCCCTGATTCCAATTTCACGGGCCATTTCCAATCAACCCACCAAATTTTGGCCGTTCCGACACACAACAAATGACATAATTGCCCCTGGTGCGGTTTTTCTTTACTAATTTTCTGCACAGCACTACTTCAACCAAACATAATTAATATGAAAATTAATTATTTGGAGGCCCAAACAAAGGAATTTGCCTAAAATCTAGAGATCCCGGGTCTGTTCCTCGAGTCCAATTTCACGGGCCGTTTCCAATCAACCTGCTAAATTTCGACCAATTTCGACACCGTCGCGAAAAATGATAAAGTTGCCCTTGGTGCATTTTTGCTTTGTTAATTTTCTGTCCAAAACTTCTTCATCCTAACATAATTAATATGGATATTAATTATTCGAAGGCCTAAACGAAGGAGTTTGGCTAAAATCCAATGATTCAGAGTCTGTGCCTTGAGTCCAATTTCACGGGACGTTTCCAATCAACCCACCAAATTTCGGCCATTCTGATACCGTCACGACAAATGACATAATTGCCCCTGGTGCGGTTTTTCTTTGCTAATTTTCTGCACAGCACTACTTCAACCAAACATAATAATATGGAAATTAATTATTCGGAGGCCCAAACGAAGGAATTTGCCTGAAATCCTGAGATCCTGGGTCTGTTCCCCGAGTCCAATTTCATGGGCCGTTTCCAATCAACCTGCTAAATTTCGACCCATTTCGACACCGTCGCAAAAAATGACAAAGTTGCCCTTGGTGCATTT
>NW_019249072.1:0-1353 GCF_002742605.1 Olea europaea var. sylvestris | reverse complement strand
ACAACAAAAATGGGGCTGCACCTAGAGGTAAAAATGATTGGCAAAAGGGCAAGGATGAAAAAGCTAGCAAACCAATATCAAAACGGAGGCATAATCGTCGCGCAATCGGGACATCAAATATTTTAGGTGTTTGGGAACGGGGCATATTGATTCTCAATGCCCAAACAAATGGGCGATGGTGTTGCGGGATAATGGAGAGATTATGAGCGATAGTGATGGCGAGTTTGATGACATGCCGATGTTAGAGGGTGTTAGTGAAGAAGAAAAAGTTGAAGGGCCGGTTGGGGATCTATTAGTCACAAGGCGAGCTCTCACTACTCACGTCAAAGTGGGTGACTTGGAGTTGCAACGGGAGAACATTTTTCACACTCGATGCCACGTCAACAATACGGTATGTAGTGTTATAATTGATGGTGGTAGTTGCACTAATGTAGCTAGCGTATCTCTTGTAGAAAAATTGGGTTTAACATTGTTGAGACACCCGAGACCTTATAAATTGCAATGGTTAAATGAGAGTGGAGAGGTGAGGGTGAATCGAAGAGTGTTAATTAATTTGTCAATTGGGAGTTATAAGGATGAGTTAGTGTGTGATGTGGTGCCAATGCAAGCGGGACATATTTTATTGGGGCGACCATGACAATACGATAGGAAGGCTATGCATGATGGGTACAAAAATCGATATAATTTCATTAAGGATGGAAGGACCATTACTTTTGTGCCATTAACAGCCACGCAAGTCTATGAAGATCAATTAAAATTGAGAAGTGAGGAAGAGAGGAGAGCAAAAGAGTTAGAAAAAATGAGAGCAAATAGTGAGTTGGAGAAAAAGAGAGAAAATGTTGAGATAGTCATTAGAGAGAAAAAGAGAGAGCAATCACAAGAGAGAAAAGAAAGAGAGTGTCTCGAGAGAAGAGAGAAAACACGAGTGAATTTCTTTGCAAAAGAGAATGATCTTAGGAGGGCGGTAGTTGAGAGAAGAGAGATGATCTTGTTCGTTTATAAGGAATCACTCCTCAATTTTGAGGAAACTAACCCACCCCTCCCTAGTTTGGCTAAATCTTTGTTGCAGGAATTCGATGATGTATTTCCGAAGGATGCACCAAGTGGATTGCCGCCTATTCGAGGCATTGAACATCAAATTGACTTCATACCCGGAGCTGTCATTCCAAATCGACCGGCTTATCGAAGTAATCCCGAGGAGACTAAGGAGTTTCAAAGGCAAGTGGAGGAGTTGATGAGTAAAGGATACGTGAGGGAAAGCATGAGTCCCTGTGCGGTACCGATTTTGCTTGTACCAAAAAAGGATGGAACATGGCGAATGTACGTGGATTGTAGGGCTATCAACAACATAAC
>NW_019249071.1:0-1353 GCF_002742605.1 Olea europaea var. sylvestris | reverse complement strand
CGATTGCTCATGTGAGTGAGCCAATCTCAACCCGTTCAACATACATTATCTATGCATACAAATCATTTATGTCATAATCCCATCATTAGATTACACATGAGCTCAAAATTGTTCATTTATGAGCACGCAAAACTTAATCAAGAGTTTTTCTGATACACTAAGTGTTATATTCTAGGAAATTCTAGAAATTAGATATTACCATTAAATATATCTCTAGACGTCTTTAGAATATGATGATTACATATCATTATTTACATTAATATAGCAATGACACTTTTTTTGTGAATGTCTCTGGCAGAAATATCATCAAGTGTTTGATTCTGTCTTGATACTTGAGATCTTAACATATAAGATAGTTGTATAACTATCATGGATCTCATATTCTCAACCAGTATCGTTAGATGCTCAATATATCTATACCAAACAATTTTTTTAGCTGCCAAGATATACATTACAATATATGATTTTTACTACTCTATATAATAAAAGTGCACAAGTCTAATAATAATTGTGCTCAACTTACTCTTATTCGTAATCGACGATTGTATATCTACTCCAATCACAAGTTATTCCTTTGACAATGAAATAGGATAACCAATAGTTGTACTCATCAGGTATTACAATACATTTTTTAAAGATAATATGGATATCCACTGATTAGATCCATGGCATGACCAATTTTATGTCAAGTATATGTACATCATAATATACTTCATCTCTTAACTCTTAATCGTACTAGAAATAATTATCTGGATATTTCTTTGTGCCCTTATGGAGTCTTTAAACATTTATGAAGACTCATATGATCACCTTCCGATATAAAAGTATCAACAGGGCAGCAATTCCACATGAGTTATTATAGTATTAAACTCATATGATAGAGCAAGAAGACTCGAATAATCTTTTTAACACAAATCATATAATTTATTAAACCCATATCCTTTTGTCTCTAAGATTGAGGAAAATCACTTCAAAATAGTCTCTATCCACTCTTTCTCATGCTTATCCAATCCAATGTAATAACTTTAAAATTAGAATTAAAACCTACTATCAAACCTTTTCACAAATACAGTAATTTTCGTCCATATGATGAAATTTTTTGTACGAGATTTAACCATGTTAAAAACTCAAGTACGACTGTCAAGATGATTGTATTAGGCCGTGAGTAACTACAAAGTTACCACTGTTATACCTTTATCAATTAAAAAGTCAAACCAAACAGAATAAAATAAAATAAAATAAGCATTAGCCTAGGCGATGGAATGGATATGTATTTACCAAAACTTATCAAACCCAATTTCATTATAAACTCATTTCCCAAACCAAAACACACACCAATACACAAGAGAGAAC
>NW_019249070.1:0-1353 GCF_002742605.1 Olea europaea var. sylvestris | reverse complement strand
GATCAAACCCGAAGTTATCATGAAATCGAAAACCACTTTTCATTGGCTCGATTCCAATCGAATTAGACTGGTAGTTTTTTGAAAATGATCAAACCCGAAATTATCGTGAAATCAAAAGCCACTTTTCATTGGCTCGATTCCAATGGACTAGCAATTCGCCAAAAATGATCAAACCCGAACTTCCCATAAAATCAGAAACCACTTTTCATTGGCTCGATTCCAATCAAATTACACTAGCAATTCGACAAAAACAAGCAAACCAGAAGTATCGTGAAATCAAAAACCACTTTTCATTGGCACGATTCCTATCGAATTAGACTAGCAATTCGCCAAAAATGATCAATCCCGATGTTATCATTAAATCAAGAACAACTTTTCATTGGCTCGATTCCAATCGAATTAGACTAGCAATCAGCCGAAAATGATCAAACTCGAAGTTATCATAAAATCAAAAACCACTTTTCCTTTCTCCATTCCAGTCGAACTAGACTAGCAATTCGCCAAAAATGTACAAACCCGAAGTTATCATGAAATGAAAAACCAATTTTCGTGGGCCCGATTCCAATCAAATTAGACTAGTAATTAGCCGAAAACGATCAAACCTAAAGTTATCATAAAATCAAAACCCACTTTTCATTGGCTCCATTCCAATCGAATTAAATTAGCATTTCACCAAAAATGAACAAACCCGAGGTTATCATGAAATCAAAAGCCACTTTTCATTGGTTCGATTCCAATCGAATTAGACTAGCAATTGCCAAAAATGAACAAATTCGAAGTTATCATAAAATCAAAATCACTTTTCATTGGCTCGATTCTAAATGAATTAGACTAGTAATTCGCCGAAAATGAAAAAGCCCGAAGTTATCCTGAAATCGAAAACCACTTTTCATTGACTCGATTCCAATCGAATTAGACTAGCAATTTGTCGAAAATGATCAAACCCGAAGTTATCATGAAATCACAAAACACTTTTCATTGGCTCAATTCCATTAGAATTAGACTAGCAATTGGCCGAAAACGAACAAGCCCAAAGTTATCATGAAATCAAAAATCAATTTTCATCGGCACGATTCCAATCGAATTAGACTAGTAATTCACCAAAAATGATCACACTCGATGTTATCATGAAATCAAAAATAACTTTTCATTGGCTCGATTCCAATCGAATTAACTAGCAATCAGCCGAAAATGATCAAACCCGAAGTTATCATGAAATCAAAACCACTTTTCATTGGCTCTATTCCAAACGAATTAGACTAGAAATTCCCCAAAAATGAACAAACCCAAAGTTATCATGAAATCAAAAACCACTTTTCATTAGCTCGATTCCAATCGAATTAGACTAGCAAT
>NW_019249069.1:0-1353 GCF_002742605.1 Olea europaea var. sylvestris | reverse complement strand
TATATATATTAATTTGGATTCACACATAGAACCTGAACATAAGTCCTGAACCTAACATAAATGATTAGACTTAGACTTAGACTTAGACTACAGGGTCTATTTCTTATCAATTAAATTTCTAGAGATTAGTGGTGAAAATATTGATCATTATTTGTCATACTATCTTGAGTTCACTTTGTGCGAACCAATATCGCTATCAGCGAACATTTTAAAGCTATAAAATCATCAAATCATGTGCAAACTCAGGCCATCGTCAGCTTATGTTAAATCTAGTTGAACATAAACAACGTGCTCATGAGGCATGCGAATACAAAATTACTCAACAAACAAAAAACTTTACTTTAATTTGTATATTAGTTATTTCACATCAGATCAAAATATTATTGAAGCATGCATGGATAAAAATGATAAATGCATTCAACTTGAGTTTACAGCCAATGAGTAAAGAACATGTGACATAATGAATAAAACGTGAAAAGGTAATAGATTTAGTTAAAACTCACTAATCGACAATTGCATTGTTTCATTAAAGGATAAAACTTAATTACTCTCATGACCTTATCAAAAATTTATAAATAAGCATAATTGGGAACAGAGAAAGATATGAACAATAGTATATATTCTCCTTTCAAATAGTTATTTTCCTTCTAGCTTTTGTCTCAGTAAGAATTCAATGTGTTTGAGGTGAAAAAATATTGACTAAGTGAAAGGAAGTTCATCTCAACTTTGAGGTCAGCAATGTATAGAAGACGATACATGAAATGTAAGTCAGTCTAAATTCTTGATTATGGTGTTAGTAATGTACCTCTCTATGTAAAAGAATACCAAGCTCACTCAGAGCGTGGAAGATCCTTTGCTAGTAAGGCAGCAAGGATCAAGTTTTCGTGGCGTACAACCAACCGAGATTGAGATCCCTCTCATCGATTGACTCTCTTCCATCTTTATCTATTTGTTTAGAAAATGAACTAGTGTAGGATATGACGAACAACACTTTTATAGTGTAAATATCACATGATGGTGGTCGGATGCATGATATAGAATGGGATAACATGAGGAAGTTGGCATGAATAACAATATTAAAAAATATACGTCAAATATCTAGTAAAAGAGAAAGGTGTTTTCTTGGTTTGTAAAGAATTTCGGTTGTTGAAATGTAATAAACAACGTCTAAGCTTTTTAGAATGAACTTATAAAGTTTTTTTTTTAAGTTTGTAGATAGGTCTGAAATTACTTCAAGCCAGAGGAAGAACTTAATCGATGTGAAGATGTGATTCCTCGTACAATAATTGAGTGACTACTTACATCTAAATTTTTAGTCACTTCCCATGCATTTAACTTGCTTGAGTGACGATC
>NW_019249068.1:0-1353 GCF_002742605.1 Olea europaea var. sylvestris | reverse complement strand
CATTCGAATTCGAGATATGAATAAATTCGGGTTATGATTAGGATAGATTTAATTTTTCTTGAAAAATTATATATCATAGTTTAACAAATGTCAAGAACGCATGAACAACACTAGATTATAAATCATGAAATGAAATATATAGCAATATGTGGATTTGAGTTCCAGTACAATCATCCATAATTTGATAGAAACAATTATTTTCATATATTTTAGATAATTTAGCATAAATAAAATAAAATTCTCTTTTGTTTACATAATTCGGATTTCATACAAAACTAGTAAAATTGAATTTAAATTTATTCCCTGTAGAACGATACTGTTAACTCACTCAAATCTATTACTTGTCAATGATCTCATACGGTTACGAAATTTGCACGAACAGCAATTAAAGTGGCCTCATCAAATACGTGATCAACCTCAATTCTTTTTCCAATAAATTGTGTTACATACTAATTAAATATTTTTTCCTCCGAGTTGTTCAACACTAGCTGTCTCCCATGAACTGTCCTTCAAATGCCTTTCTTAGTTCAGCCAAGCTATGGATACTACTGGCAATTTAGGGAACAATCTCTTAGCTACTACATTTAGCATATTAAGAGTGCTAGAATCTTGATTGCATTTGATGAGCATGCAGATTTGTCCATGCTCTATAAGTATTAGGATCAGGGTCGGCACAGGCCCAAGGCAAACTAGGCCATTGCCTTGGGCTTCATAATTTTTAGGGCATTAAAAAAACAACCGAAGACTGCCTCTAATTTAAGATTTTTCTGTGACCCTTGCAAACAATATCTTCCAAACAAAGCCCAGGCCTAATAGAAGATCTAAATTAGAAATAATTCTGTATTATTTTTTTGAATTGATACTAATATAGAAACTTTTTCAAAACAAATTTAACCTTACTGTAAGGAGAGCAGACCTGGCATCATTAAATTATATTACTTTTGCACTTTTGTTAATTAAGAAATATACTACTATGACAAAGGAAATCGAAAAAAGAACAACTTCCTTTCGGCCACAAAATTGCACCTATATATTAATTCACTGTACACAAAATAGGAAGAGATAAAAATTATCATATATTCTCTATGTTAGTAAGAAATATTTAATTTAATATATGAATTTTACATTTGCATTCTTATATTTAATTTCCCGATGAACATTTAATAACTCAAACGTGTGTAGCTATTTCTTTTGTCTCAAAATGTGAGAATCTTTAATATTATACTAGTCTAATCTTTCGAGTTATGAGGTTTTATTTTGCTACTCAATCTCTTGAATTGCATGAAATCTTCATTTTAATATAGAAATGTTATTTGGTTAAATATTTTAGTAGCGTTATGATTATTAAAAAAA
>NW_019249067.1:0-1353 GCF_002742605.1 Olea europaea var. sylvestris | reverse complement strand
GACAGGTTTATCGGGAACAAAAACCTCGTCGGGTGTAATTTCGTCATTTTTCGCGACTGTGTCGGAATTTGCTAAAATTTGACCTGTTGATCGGAAACAAAAATCGCGCGGGGGCAATTTCGTCATTTTTTCTCGACTGTGTCAGAATTGGCTTAAATTTGGCGGTTTGATCGGAAATAAAAATCGCGTCGGGGCAATTTCGTCATTTTTTCGACTGTGTCGAAATGGGCTCAAATTTGACAGGTTGATCGGGAACAAAAATCGCGCCGGGTGTAATTTCGTCCTTTTTCGCGACTGTGCCGGAATGGGCTCAAATTTGACAGGTTGATCGGAAACAAAAATCGCGCCGGGGGCAATTTCGTCATTTTTCTCGACTGTGTCGGAATTGGATGAAATTTGGCAGTTTGATCGGAAATAAAAATCGTGCCGACGGCAATTTCGTCATTTTTCTCGACTGTGTCGGATTGGGCTCAAATTTGACAGGTTTATCGAGAACAAAAATCGCGCAGGGTGTAATTTCGTCATTTTTTGCGACTGTGTCGGAATTGGCTGAAATTTGGCAGTTTGATCTAAAATAAAAATCACGCCGGGGGCAATTTCGTCATTTTTCTCGACTGTGTCGAAATTGGCTGAAATTTGGGTGTTTGATCGGAAATAAAAATCTCGTCGACGGCTATTTCGTCATTTTTCTCGATTGTGTCGGAATGGGCTCAAATTCGACAAGTTGATCGGGAACAAAAATCACGCCTGGTGTAATTTCGTCATTTTTTGCGACTGTGTCGGAATTGGCTAAAATTTAACTGGTTAATCGGAAACAAAAATCGCGCCGGGGGCAATTTAGTCATTTTTCTCGACTGTGTCGAAATTGGCTGAAATTTTGGAGTTTGATCGGAAATAAAAATCGTGGTGGCGGCTATTTAGTCATTTTTCTCGACTGTGTCGGAATGGGCTCAAATTGGACAGGTTGATCGGGAACAAAAACCACGCCGGGTGTAATTTCGTCATTTTTCGCGGCTGTGTCGGAATTGGCTAAAATTTAACTGGTTGATCGGAAAAAAACCGCGTCGGAGGCAATTTCGTCATTTTTTCTCGACTGTGTCGAAATTGGCTGAAATCTGGGAGTTTGATCGGAAATAAAAATCGCGCCGGCGGCTATTTCGTCATTTTTCTCGACTGTGTCGGAATGGGCTCAAATTTGAAAGGTTTATCGGGAACAAAAATCGCGCCGGGGCAATTTCGTCATTTTTCTCAACTCTGTCGGAATGGGCTAAAAATTTGACAGGTTGATCGGGAACAAAAACCACGCCGGGTGTAATTTCGTCATTTTTCGCGACTGTGTCGGAATTGGCTAAA